>NC_034416.1:3300479-3419096 GCF_002078875.1 Numida meleagris
AGGGAAGGGAAGGGAAGGGAAGGGGGAAAGAGAAAGGGAAAGGGAAAGGGATAAGGGAAAGGGAAAGAAAAGAAAAGAAAAAAGGGAGAAAAAGAAAGGGGAAAAGAAAGGAGAAAAAAATAAAGAACAAATAAAGGGAAAAAAAAAAAGAAAGAAAAAGCGGGGAGGGGGAAAAAGAAAAGAAAAAAAAAAAAAGCAGGGCAGGACGCAGCGACGTCCGCCTGCCGGCTGCCTCACACCACGCGTGCAGCCGGGACGCAGCCCGAGCTCTGCCCGCCGCGCACCGCGGGGCCCCAGCGCCACCGTCTGGGGACGCGCCCGTCCGCCCTTCTCCGCACTTCGCCCTTCGCTTCCCTCCTCCAGCCCCGCTCATTTCCTTCTCCGATGGGCAGCCCTGCACTAAGCAGCCCGGTGCTCTGCCTGCGGAGCTGCTGGGAGGCGCTGAGCGGTTTGTTCTGCTGGGCTGGAGCCGTTCCAAGCCCTCTGCGGGGCTGTTGAGGGCAATGACGCAGGGCAGGCTGTCAGGGCTCTGGCACGCTGCAGCCCGGCCCTGCCATCACCACACACGGCTGCTGGTGCCGAGACCTGGTGCTCAGCATCTGGCGGCCCTTGGCTCTTATTGCCAAAGCTCAGCATGCACAGAGCATGCAGGACTGGCAGAGCATTGTGCCACGTGGCTGTCATTTACACAAATGTTGCTCGTACAAATAGATGCTCTGAGAACAAACCACTGTATAGTAACATGGCACAGATGTGAGTACTTTATATCCGCTTATAAAAGATTCCTCTTCTCACTTACTGCCTCTTCCAGGGTTTGCTGAGGAAGGAAATAGGAAATTTTACTCGCTGGCATGTTGTCAGTGTGGCTGAGATCCTGAGGAGGAAATGGGGCTGGGACTGGCATAGAGCAGCACTTTCCAGCCAAGCTCCGTGGGGTGTTTCAATTTGCATTACGTCAGAAAGGCCCAAGCCATGCATCCCTATGCAACCCTCTCTACAACAGGGCAGCACCTTCCCCCGACCGCTGGTAGGGAAAGTCAGTGATAGGAGAGAGGAGGCCATGAAAATCCCCATTGCTCCTGGGGTGAGAGTTGAAAGCCAAGCCAGAGCAGCAGGGAGCATCGCTGCACTCCCTTCCATAGCTGCCAACCACTACCCAGCCACGGTTCAGCTGCCACTCAGTCCCCAAAAGCCAGCAATGATGTGTCGCTGCTGTCCCACTGGTTCAAGAGTGGAGGGCCAAGCATGTGACCTTCCTGCAGAAGATGGTATTTCCCCCCCACACTAAATAAAAGAGCAGACAAAAGCAGCTGTCGTGTTCTCCCAAAGGCCAGGAAGGCACAGGAAGGCTTGGAGGAGGCTTTTCCTTCTCTTCCATTCCCAGCCACCTCCCTCACCTTGCTGGCAGGGCAGTGATGGGGGCTAAGCACTGCAGTGCTTGGGGATTTAAAATTTTCCCCCAAACGTGAGAGTGCACGCTGCCTCTGGGCTGGCTCTGAGCAGAGGACACGATGACAGCCATCAGGTCCAGGCATCCTCCCCGAGTCACACCCCGAGATCCAAGCAGCCCGAACCCATGGCCACGGCTGTTTCTTTCCAGCAGAAAGCTGGCTCTAAAACAAGTGACATCGCCTTCACTGTTTCTTGGCTCCAGCCTTGAAAAGTCCAAACTGTTTTTGTTATTCCTGGTGTTAGTCACGCACGCGATTGGGAGCCCAACCTGTAATTCTGGCTTTGCTGCTGCTATAAAACATTCACACTGTGCTTTTCTCAACCAGGAGCAGAAACCTTTAATTTAGTTCCACTAGAGGAGTTTAATCTAGGACTATGACATTTCAATTACTCAGTAATACATATTTAATATTTAGCTGTACATGTCTAAAATTAAAGAGGAGGGAAAATGTTGTATATAGGCAACAGTAAGAATTTAATTTAAAGCTAGTAAAAGCTGTAAAATTAGAACAAATTTCTAAACAAAGACATTTAAAGTAAACTCTTTGGCCTGCTAGGTTGCATGATTTATGGATCTCTGTTCAAAACGAAATAGCTGAGATTCTCATTTCTCCCTGCTTTTGAATTTTTGGCTGATGGAGGACAGAAAAGTTTAAAATATTGAAAGTTTCCTGTGGATGGGAAAACCATTTCTGCAGCACGCCGGTCCCAGCCTGGAGCACACATGTTCCTCATCTCCAGGGCTTGGTGCGGCGATACAGGAAACCAGTGGGGTTTGCTCTCATTGCTGCCAAGAGCCAGGTGTGCTGGTTTTCAGCCTAGCAGTCTGTACAATAACGGGATAAGCACCACGCTGCTGCTTCTGCCTCTCACACAGAGAACACGGGCTCATTGTTCCCCGCTTTGGCTTTGTCTCCTGGTGTCTGTAGGGGCCCCTCTTGCTTTGCAGCTGGGCTGTGAGCTCTCTAGGGTGGGGTGTTTCTCTGTGTTTGGATGTGGCACTGAGGGTCATGGCTAGTGGGCATGGTGGAGATGGGTCGGGGTGGGACTACATGATCTTAGTGGTCTTTTCCAACCGTAATGATTCTGTGATTCCATGCTCCATGATGGTGGGCTGCTGGCCCAGCGAGGCGACACATCCAGAGCTTGGAGTTGATGTGCTGTGGTACCCCAAGTTCCTGGCACTTTGGTTTCTTCAATCTTGAGAAAGTTTGGCTGTCTCCAATGGTGTCATTAAGAAGTATCTTCTGTCTGATGTTCTCTAACATTGCTGTTTTCAGCAACCCCACAGAAAGCTGTTTACTGCGCTCTGCCAGAGAAGTTTCTACTCCTCTGTTGCTTAAGCACAATAAATCAGGTTCCTTTTAACACAGCCTCCAGAGTTCCCTGGGCAATTTCAGTCCTGCAGGTCCAGAGCAGGACTCAAAACAGCAAGTGGATAGCCAGGCTTTCCCAGGCAACCTCTATTTCTACCCACAAATTATTGCTGGGTATCGTTTGGTTTCATTTCTACGGTGGCTGGTACTGGGGATCTCCAGCCTCAAGGGTGGCCTCTCTGGGCAGAGCCTTGCAAGGCAAGCAGAAACAGTGCTGGCAAGCTGCAGGGTGCAAGAGTTCATGAACAGCACAGGAAGCCCAGGGAAAAAGGAAGGAATCCCACCAGGCTGCAGCAGTTTGGAAGCAGCTCTATAGAGGCAGCTGTGGGGGTGGGAAATGGAGTTTCCCCGCTTGGTCTTGCACACGCACGTTGGCCCCCGTGGGCAGGATACAGCTGGGTTTCTGCACTTCCTAAATATCTTTGGGTTTATTATTAGTTCTTAATTGAAACGAAGTTGCAGGAAATTAAGAGAGGTGAGAGCTGAAGCGCAGGTGTCAGCAGAGGAGCTGCGTTGCTGTTTCTCTGCTCAGCAGGGATCTGGAGCCGCTGCGTGAGCCACAGCCATACCGACACCAGATCCTGGGAGCTGCTTTTACAAATGACCACTGATGTCTCCGTTAGCTTCCACAGCAGATATCCACACCTGCAGAAGGAGAGAGATTTATTCCCACTAGTAACGCATTCTCTGCCAGCAATGGAAAGTGAAATACTGCTAGCTTTGTCTAAGAGTAATAGATGTAGGGCATATAGTGCCCTTTGGAAGCTCAGAGGTGCTGTTCCTACTAAACTCACCACCAGTGAAACAAGCAGGCTGCTCTCCTGGCTGCCAGAGCATGCAACGAGGCTAAATGTGGTGCTCAGCAGTTTTCAGAGGAAAAGTAAATACTGACTCATTAAGCATAATAGCATATAATAACCTGATATTCATTTACTTAATGCTCATGCCATTAATAGATCATATTGACCCAAATGTCAGAATAGCCTTATCCAGCGTTCTATCACCTACCATTAATCCTTATCAGCTTTGTGGTCATGCTCAGAGATCTCCCTTGGGTATGTTTCCTGGACGCAAGCAAACAAATAGATTGCCTCTGCTGGCTGTAATTACAGAAATATATCCAGGAGCAAAGGGGGACCCTGTGTTATCCTTCAAGCTAAGCGCAATGGCAGAGCAAGGCACTCTCCATGCTGGCAAGGAAAAAGCAGAAAAGAGAATGTCAGATCAAACACAGGAAGGGCTGTGACCTGTCTTGGGCACTTCTGCTTTCCACTGCTGTCGTCCCAGCCTTACTTGCACCTCTCTCTGCCACCTTTCATGGACACCTGGTACCACCTGGCTGTCCCTGCCCCTCTCTGTCCTCTGCCAATGTCACTCCTTGCACCAAGGAGCACAGCTCACCTCCAGGAACATGGCAGGTGATTCAGTGAGCAGTTTTTTGGTGGATTCTTCCCAAACACCAGTAAATGCCAAAAGCCCATTTCAGACAGTTCTCCCACATCTGGCCAGGCAAGTTTGCAGACATTCACCATGCGCTATTTCTGGGCACTGGAGAGAGCGGTAATTTAATTCCCTCTGGGACCTAGAATCCATCGAGATTCCATCAAGTAACTAGTAATTATCATCAAAAGCACAGATATATATAAACTGGGGTTAAACTAATACTAAGGTTGAGGCAGAAAACCACAAAACCAGGAGAGTTCAAAGGTGCCCTGGCAATTCTGACTCACCGTGGCGTGGTTGGGCATTGCAGCATTTCTCCAGGACCTACCAGCAAGTGCCCATGTTCAGCATTTTATGGATGTTTTTGGACAGGTAACAGAGCTGCTGGCCAAAGTGGCCAGTACGTTTGTGGAAGAAGATGCAAGTTTTGAGGGAAGATCTGGAAACTTGGACTTGGAGGGTACAAATACATGTACTGGAAGACCCAAGCTCATGAGTTAGGTTAGGTTCAGATATATGCATTGATAGACCCAGGCTCATGAATTAGGTAGCACGCAATGTCCTGAGCCCCCAGCCCCAGCAGGATATGGCACCAGTAGATGAGTCAGGAATGGAAAGGAAAAGTTTTAGTAGTGAAACTTGGAACAATGAAACGCCAGCTGCAAGCCTTCAATTGGAGCCAGCTCCAGCACCGGTCCTGTCAACAAAGCTACTGACTTCCCCTTCCCTCTCTGCCCAGTGGATATCTCTGTGGGACAGGAACAGCTTTATTTTCCTCCAAGTAAAATTACCCATAGCCATTCTTCTCTTCGTGTGCCTTAGAGTAATGGTTGAATTGTTCTGTGGAGGAAAGGAGTGCAAAATAGATTAATAGTTGATAAAATCCCAGTGAAAAAAACAGTTTGACCTGTTGGTTATAGCCCAGGGCCATCTGGGCTCTCCCCAAACCCTAGCAGAGGCTTTGTCCAGGCACAAGCCCTGGGCTATTCTACATGGACACAATGATCACAAGTGGTGGGGTCACTGTTCCTGGAGGTGTTTCAGAACCATGGAGATGTGGCACTGAGGGACGTGGTGATGGGCATGGTGGGGATGTGCTGGGTTTGGGCTTGGTGATCTTAGTGGTCTTTTCCAACTTCAGCAATTCTATGATTCTATAACTTTCAGTTGCCATAAAACAGCTTGTGGTGTTTTTGTACCATTCAAAATCTATCTTTTTTTGTTTTTGTTTTTGTGAGTGTTTTTATAATACACCCATTTGGGCTTAAATTTGTGTCCAATGCAGCAAATGTACACAATATAATTCATTTAATGCACTGACATTAACTTTCCTATTCCTACATTTTCTTTCAAACGTGAGTGTTCTGTAAAGCCACGTCAGTAAGAGCTGCTTGTTTCTGATTCAGCACTTACATTAATTTCGGATTCTTTTTTAGTCTTCACAAGTTGCTAATTATCTTTTCAAACCTGGCAAAATTCAGTTCAGAGGAAGCTGCTCACAATTCTTCCTTACAAGAACAGCGAACGCACTTCTTGCAGCGTGGATTGCTTTCATCGTGACTTTCGGTGAGCGGCAATGAAGAACAAAAGCAGATCTCCGGAGGAAAGCATAACTCATGGCTCCACAATACAGTGATGCACCAAGTCTGATTCATAAACTAGCAGCACTCTCCTAGGCTCTCAAAGACGGAACACAGAGCAAACAAAACTGTAACAAATGCGTACGAAAGCATACGCATCCACTGAACATCTTCAGGCAAAAATAAAACATGGAAATTTGGAGGACGGAGCATTTGCATTGGCAAAGGCTGAGATGCAACGCATCTGCACATGCAGAAATTGTCAGTATGCCAGGAAGAATGAATAAAGAGCATGTCTATGTAATTAAATTGGTTTGTTTGTGAGAGCAGATGATGTAGTACAAGTCAGAGCAGCAGGAAAATTCTTTGAATACAAATCTGTACACAGTGAGCTTTGGGAGGGCACCTCGGGAGGCAGCCAGGGCCTTCTCAACCATTTCTTATTCCATGTAGCTGTTCTACCTCCTGTTTCACATTCTGGATCGCTCCCCATGAAAATAACAAGGTTATTTCTCTTCCAACAAACCAGCTTGATGCTCTGGGTCTGGAAGCAAGGGGGAACCCCCAGACGTTGCCAGTGTTGCTCAGCTCCAGGTACCACATCCCCATGCCCCGGGGCTGGAGGCAGGGCCCTGTCCATGCACAGGGGAAGTACTCCTCTCTGGGTTTCCCCAGGGTGGCACTGACCTTTCTAAAGGAAAACGAAGCCAACAACTTCAACTGCAAATCAAAATTCCCTGCTGAGCACCTTTCAGCTTGGACTGACTGCTCCTCCGTGGTGGCGGCTGAGCCGCGCTGGAATGCTGAAGGACCAGACATGCTGTGCCACAGGGATATCCAACATCATACATGCCTCAGGTTCTACCCATCAAGGACACAACTCCTCCAGCCTGTTGCTTCAGGAATATAGGCTGCAAACAGAAGAAAAGTAGCACGGGAGGAGCTGAGTTGGGACAGGCTGCAGGGTGCTGCTCACAGCCTGAACCTCCCAACACCACCAGCTCTGCTGTCAGAGCACCTTTTCCTCTTAATCACAGCAGGAAAAGATGCCATCCTTCCTGGGATAATATTTTCCAGAGGAACTCTTCTGCATTTTGCAGCGATATATTTTCTTTCCTACAGCATGTCTGGCGCTGTGCACTCTCCATGCTCCCAGGAAGGAAAGGCACATGTTAGAGTGCTGCATGGACCCTGCATGAACACAAACCCATTCATTGCTGCTGGCATGAACAGCACAGACATGACAGCCTCCCGGTGTCACTCAGTGACAAGCAGCCAGCGGATGCCACTGTCTGTTTACTCACCCACCACACACAGCAGCAGCCACAGCCAGCATCACTACAGCTCTCCCTTGCCCCATGTTCAGCAAACACTGGGTGTGTCATGTATTTTTGTTGGCTGATCTGATTTGCTACTGATGGGGGTTTTGTTGCTGTTGTCACAGGGATTCCTGTCTGGGAGTCCTCAGCAGGGTATCATATGTTTCCCAGCACAGGTTTTCACCTCCCCCATGCCCAAAGGCAGGTATTGGACCATATTCCACCAGTTCTGCCCATATTTGCATTTCTAGTTGTGTTACTCCATCCCTCGCAGGATGATTTGAGTTTGCCTGTCATGTTCGGGCTTCCTGCTCACAGGCATCCTCCCTCTCTGCTCCTATGTTCCTCATTTCCTCTCTCTGCTGAAACTCTCCAAAGCTGCTCCCTGCTTGTCACCCTCCCGCTGCCCCTCCTGGCTCTCTGGCACTGTTTTGGATGGTGACAATTACTGGAGACTCTGCCACAAGTGGGTATGTCAGCACCCTGGGATGATGGCAGGGAGTAGCACATCCACTGGGACCACAGCAGGGGAAAAAGCAAGAGGAAGCAAAAGGAGGTAAAAGTGATGGAAAAGAAATATACTCCAGTGTGCATGTGGAAGGTATTCCTCCTCCTCTTAGACCAGCACAGGCTTGGTGCTCAGGACTTCAACCCAAAGGGAATCATCCTCCTTTAACTGACAACAGATGCCACTCCCAAGCCACAGCACAGCTCCACACAGACATCACCTCTTGTCATCTTGTCTCTTGTACTCTTACCAAACACTACATCCTGGGGAACACAGTCACGCAGACAAGCATCTCCAAGCTCCGGGATCAGACACAGGAGACCTCAGAGAGATTGTTAGTTCAGCCATATGTTTTGGGTTCGACTTCAACCTCCCCACCCCATGGGTGATGCAGGACCAGCACTTCTCCCCTTGCCTCTCCCTGCACCCTTGAGGCAGGCAGGATATCCCCCACTGGCTGTGGAGGTAACCAGCTCAGAAGATACTTCCTGTCCTCAGTTTTTAATGCAATGATAAAGAATAATTCTACTTTAAAAGCCTAAGTCCCTAGGTGACCAGCTGAATCAGGAGGCTGGTAATCTTTCTCAGAGGCTTTAAATCTACCCTATATCGGTTTGCAGTGGGTATGTTAAGATTTAGTGGAAGGAAGACCTATCTGCCAACATCAGCACTGCTAGCAAATGAGCTAGGAAACAACAGAGAGGGACTCCTGTGCTTTCTGGGCCTCCAAACCAGGAAAGCAGCAGCATGATCACTGAAGCATATACAACTCTTTCTGCTAGAAGTCAGCCTGGCAGTAGCCAAAGGCTGGGAAATGTCCAGTGCTGCTCTTGGTAGGACGGTCTTGCTGACACCACGAGGTGCTGGGGACAGGCTGACATGTGAGCCCTGATTCATGGGAGGCCAGGGGAAGTTCACATCTAAGCCAAAGGGAAAGAAATATATCATCCCTGTGTTAGGAGGTGAGCGGGCTTGTGGGGATGCAGCTCATCAGTGCTGGCAAAGTAGTCTCGCTGCTCGTCTCTGTCTGCAACATGGGAAAGGCTGTGCCAGCCCTAGGGAGAAAACACCCAGGTCATCTGTAAACCCTGATCAAAACATTTGTCTTCTGTCCCTGGAAATGTTGTGCCTATTACATTCTCTTGCAGCTCTCCACAAACAGCAAAGACAACAGTGCTCTGCAAAACCCCAGCAGCGCTGTGAAGAGCTTGAGCTTTGATCCTGCATTACCTGCCAGCCAGCACTAACACCTCCTGCTCAGGCTCCATCCTGGCAAGTGAATTTCCTGATGTTTAGGGGTGCTCGACAAGACCTGCAAAGCCAAAATTGTATTTGTCTCCATGGACAAAGCAGGTGGGGCTGTGCCATAGTGAGCTGTGGTTGTAATGCTCCTGGTCTGGAGGACTGAAAGGCTCCAAGGATCTGCTCTGATGCAAAAGGCAAGTGCTTTTGGAGCGTGAAGGTCAAGACCACTGCAGTTAGGCTGCACTAATAGCTATGTAGACCTGATTAAGTCCCTGATCTGGGTTTTTATTTTAGAGTTCCTTCATTCTGCAGCTATACAATTTCCTCTGTGTAACAAAACATGAAGTCATGCAGCTGCCATCAGTTACTGACAGGCTGCTAAACAATTCAAGATGCTTTTCAATAGCTTTTTTTTTTTCAGCTTCTAGAGCTGTCTGCCTTCCCATCTAGGGTTACATCATTGTTGTCTTTAATAATTCAGAGACCGTCCCACTTACACTAATGCGATCAGCGTGTTTGGCCGTCAGTTAGAGCAGGAGCAGCGAGCAGTGAATCACAAGTTAGTAATTTTATGTACCGGTTATTTGCCCAAATTCTTCAGCACGAAGAGTTTGAGATGTACACAAGCCTCACACCCACTTTTTTTTTTTTTTTTTTTTTGAGAGGAATTGGATGAATCGCTTATGCTTTTCCAATTTGTCTCCTTCTTGCAATCCCAGCTGATTTGGCTGCAAAGTTTCATGATTTGTTAAGGAAACAGGAAGGTGCAGCCCTACACTGTGTGTACCTGAAAGGGCAGGTGTGTGTGTGCCTATGCACGAGCACCTCAGGGTCAACGAATCTGACAACAATGGCTGTCTCAAACATATTAAGTCCTTACCAGTTTTACGCTAGCTCAACAGTTAATCAGGCTCAAAATTTTATTTTCACAGACTTTGACAGCAGCTGTGCCACAGAGTGACCTTCTACCAAGCTGTGCTCAGATGGCAGTACTGCTTTGGCTCAGAAACACATACTTATTGCTGTGCAGATATTAAAAGGAAAAGCATTCCAGATTTCAAAGGAAGTCTCTTTCCTCTGTGAGTTATTACTGTCTGATCATTCATAATCTGACGGCAGCACAGAAATGACCAGGAGATGAAAATTTATAGGAAGGAAAACACAAAGCAAAGCAAATAAGGAACCGTATAATTTAATTCCTACTACAGATTTCAGACATTCATAACAATTTAAAAATTCACAGCAATTCATCTAATAGAATACCTTAAGGCTCCATCTTCTGTTTCTCAATATTACTCGATTCTGGTTTCCCCTTATGGTCAGGAAACAACCAGACTTTCTTCCTTGCTCTTTTCCCTCTAAGCATTTGCTTGCCCCCATTAACTGAGTGTTTGGGCAGCGTTTAACAGCAGATCTCACTATTTGCACCTGGTTTATCAACCTCCATTTGCACATCACCGAGCGGTCACAGGGAGCGCTGCTTTTCTGGCAGCACAACGAACACTTGAAAGAACATGGGTGACACATGAAGGTGCGAGCAGCGCTGAGCCTGATGCTCTACGGCCATGAATGCCCGGGGGCTGTGCCTGTCTCCCCCATACCCTGAATGACACGCGAGCTCAGGGACAACCACAGTCACGTATGCCCCTCCTGCGTCCTGGCGTCGTTACAGATGCAAGCCTCGACGGCTGGAGCCCAGTCCGCAAGGCTGAGCACACCTCCATGGCGCTGTAGTGGCGCCGCAGCAGCTCCGCAAGGGGGAGCCTGCTGTCACGCGGCTTCCGCTCCCCCCTCCCGCACTTCCGCCCGGCAGGGGGCGGTGCCGCCGCTGCTCTCGCGAGAGCTGCTCTGCCCCCGCCTGCCCGTCCCGTCCTGCCCGGACGTGGCCGCGGCCCCGCTGCGCTGCGCTGCTGGCGGCACGGTCCAGCGCGGTGCGGCCCGGCCCGGCCCCGCCATGGCCTCCGACAGCGACACCGAGGAGTTCTACGACGCGCCCGAAGATGTACACCTGGCGGCCGCCTCCCCCGCGCCGTGAGTCCCGCGAGGCCGCCGCCCTGCCCTGCCTTGCCCTGCCCTGCCCTCCCTCGGCGCGGCCCTGGGGGAGGCGGCCGCCCCCTCCGTTCCGGGGCTCCTGGGGAGCTGGGAGGGCCCCGTCCCGCGTCCTCCCGTCCCCACACAGCGGGTGTACGGGCGGCGCGGTGGGTGGCTGGGTGGGGGAGAGCCGAAGCCGAGAAGCTGTGGGGAGATGGGCGGCTCGCGGGGCTGGTAGCGGCCGTTATGTGCTGGGGTGAGATCAGCCTTCCTCGGGCGGGCAGGACGCAGGACTCAGGTAGGATGCGCGGCGATGCGATCCGGGCTCGTAGCACAGATCCCCCTGTCGTGACTGAAGGGTCTGATTTTGTTCTGGCGCAAAAGAAGCGAGCAGGCTTCATCAGCTCCGGGCTCGCTGTTGTTGTGTGTGAAGCAACTTCAGGTGCGCTCTGTCATCTGTTTTTAATGGCGTTGCTTGGATGTTAAGTACGAGGGTACGGTTCTGTGTAATGAGTTCTGAACAGCATTTTATAGCGCGGCTTCCTGCACCTGTTAGCTCAAAGCTGTCTCTCTGTATCGTTAACACTAGCCAAACACGCTCCCTCTTCTTAAATTGTAAATATCTTTCTGGTTTTGTGCTAAATGGGTTGTATCACTTCTGGTTTTCACGCAGCCTGGACCAAACCTCTGCATGGTTTGACCTTGCAGGATGAGGTGCCATGTAGCTTCTTTGAAGAGCAGTGAGGTATGGGTGTGGGATCCCTCCGTTGAAGCTTTAATAATTGACCAGGGCTTTGTTTTAATCTGCGTCAGTGGCCACTGGATGCCTTGAACAAGGGAAGGGCTGGACTTGCATCCTCACATCCTGGAGCACAGCTTTTCTTAACTTTACCTTTTATGTAGCCTGGTGAAAAATATGTCTTGGCACACAGTTCTGCAAGATGTAGTGAGACGAGTTAACAGCACGTTGTTGCAGAAACGTGGTTTTGCTCCAGCTTCTTACCTTGCCCAGGTGCTTGTGATCACCAAACCCTTCTGAGTTGTTTTAACTCGGTAACTGAAAGCAAGAAACTGCAAAACCTCTTCAGTAAGTTGAAACAGCTGCAGCCAGAGAGGATGGAGACACAGGGTAGGGTGAAGGTGTGGGATTTGTGGCTAAAAGCACAAGTGGAAAGCAGGAAACATCCATCCTTTGGTAGAAGTGAGCCATTAAATCTGTCCCAGCTGCATGTCCTGCCTTTTATTTGATACAAATAATGCTGTCTGTCCAGACTTGCAAGTTTTCCCCACCTGTATTAAGTAGGACTTGCTATGGAATAAGCTACAAGAAATTAAAACTGAAGTTCTTGTATTTTGGTTTTGGCTTGTTCTTTCATAACCTGTGAGAATGCATCATTGTTTCAGATCAATGGAATCAATTAGGGAGGTGATTTCGGAGGGCTTATTTTGCAGTACAGATGCTGAATCTGTCATTCACTCTGATATTCAGTCTTACAATATAGAGAGAGTATTTTCTCTAATCAAGCTTTGGGATTTCCTGAGAGCTAATTTCACATTTACACTGGATGCTTCTTGGAAGCAGGCTTGTGGATTGCAGTTGTGACACCTATACGTGTGTAATGGCGCTGAGTTGGGACCCACAAAATAGTGAAAACCTTGTGAGAGGAAGGGCGACTGAAAAGTGCATATTATCATTTGCATTCTGAGTTATTTTGTAGTGCATTCAGTGTTTTAATGATCAGCAAAACCACATAGGAATATCTTTTTTTTTTTTTTGCAGCACATACTATAAACAGCATTTTGCAAAGTAGTGCAGATAGATTTGCTCTCATTAAAAGTGTGAGTTTTGTAGTTTCCTCCCCGCTGCCCTGCATGGGGAAGTTTAGTAATTGCTCATATAGAAATTCTGAAGTGGTGACTTCTTTGCTATTTGGTTGTTTTACTCATTACTGCTGTGATGTGGGAGAGTGGAATTTTCAAGCTGTATGAAAGCTCCCAGTTCCCACTCTTTAGTCAGTAGCTACCAATGGTCAAATCCCTCTCCCAAGGAAAGCACCCTATCCACATCCTTAAGCGTGCATATAACTGGTACTTTGTAAGGATCAATTTGCAAAAATGACAGAATTGGTTACAAAATGTCATGTGATAATTGACTGAGCTGGCTCTCCTGGACTGATGACATGGGTGAGGTGAAGCACGTTCACTCAAAATGTTTGGAGACTTCTGTATTGCCTGTGTCCTTCACTTCTGCTGCAGGTCTTTTGATGTGTAACTCTGCTTTTGGTACTGTGTATGGACATCTGGTTGTTTACTAGGTCCAGAGCAACATCTGTTTCTGTAAGCTTTTCAAGATCCTAGGAGAAGAAATCTTGGTGCCAATGTAGCCTGTCAGTGAAGGCATCTGTTTGTGCTGTGGCCAGTGGGGTGGGGAGGAAGAGGTAGTGTGGCAGAAAACGTCCTGGCTTAACCTCTGTCATTCTGCTTTCAAAAGGCTGTAACTAGAAAAAAGGTCAAGAAAAAAACCTCAAATTATTAGAGGCACGAAGGAGGATGTCAATTGTGAGAGAAGGAGAACATGAAGTAAGGCACGCTGCATGGGTGCAGGCACATGACTCCCTTTATTTCTTAAACGGAAACACAGTTCACCTGCTCTGTAATGAAGAACTGTCAAATATTATAGTTTGAGTATCATACGTGTAATAGTAAGTGGTGAGTTTTTTCCTGGTGTACTCTTAACTGAAGAAAAAAAAAAAGGCACTCAATTCAAGAGATGGTGTAGGTAGATAAATATCTTCTGGTCCGTTAATAAATTTCAACTCTTGAATTCTAACATCAGTAGTCCTGTCTTTCTGGAGTTGCTTCAGTGCTTCTCCTGAAGAATCAAATTTTCCCTGTTGGAAGCTGGACGCAGTGAAGTTGTGCCCTCTTTTTGCACGGAGCACACTTAGCACAGCTTTCTTGTTAGCGTGCGATAGCCAACATGCAAACCTCAACTGGGCAGGAAGCGGTGTGTGTTCGTTGTGTTGGTGTAGTGACTTGCAGCACTGCAGAGAAATGTTTGCGTCCCAAGCTAGCTGAGGATCCAGGGGTTCTGCTTTCCATGGGTGGCTCAAACAGCGCTTTGCAGCAGTGACTTGTTGGGGGCTACCACAGGGAGCTGCATCAAGAATAACTGTAGCTTCCAAGCCAGCTGGAAGTTAGAGAGAAGAAAACATCATGTGTCTGTACGCTGAAGGCCACTGGTAAATTCTGGGCTAGTCGTGGGTGAACCTGTACCATCTTTATAAAGTACTGCAACTACACAAGCACCTCAAACCTTGTTTGAACGGGTACTGCACTAGAGCCACTAGCAGGAGCAGTGGCCTCCTTTATCCTGGTCGGTATTGGGATGAGTTGTGCAGCTGAATAAATACAAAGATCTTTTTGAAGTGTTTATTTGGATTAATCAGATCTGCGCTCTGTTTGTGCAGGTAAAATACGAATTTTCTTTGACTATTGCCCAATCTTTGCAGGTAACTTTTAACCCCCACCTTTGTTAAACTGATGTTACCAGTGGTATCACATAAGGATGCTGAAGTTAGAAGTGCTTGAAATGCAATCTACAAAATCTATTGTAAAATACTGTAGTGGAAATACTAAGTCACAGCTTGAACCAGTGATTGGGTACCTGATGGAAGGCAGAGCCAACCCAGGGGAGCTCAGGTGCATGCAGTGAACCTGAGTGACCAGAAGGTGTGGAGCCAGGATCCACCCTTCCCAGACCTCATGTGAGGGTTGGCAGTGGAGATAAGGGCATCTTGCTGGAGATCCCTGCATGCTTGAGGCCTTCCAAAGGTGAGCAGCTTCTTTCCTTTATTTCTGTACCGAGGGCTGTTGCATTTGAGCGAGTCCTCACTTGCTGCAGCCTAGGATCTTGCTGCTCTGCTGTCGTTGCTGCGCTTTCCATCACATCACAGCATTATGAATATGTAATCCTATTATCTACTGCGCAATCCTATGTGAAAACAAAATTAAGTTATTGTGCTCTTCTGTGTTGTGTCAGTAAAGCATCAGAGTGGGATGCTGCTTTGTGCTGGTGAAGTGCAGATTTTCCACAAAGCTAAGTATCTACGAGTTAAGGAAGTTGGGAAGGGCAGCTACATTGTTTGAGCCTCCCATTGTGTGTTACTAGTGAAGGAGTGATTTGCCTGCAGCAGAAGGGATGTGCTGATTGCTGGCAAGTGTTGTGATAGGAAACTGTCCAATCCTGTCCTCAAAATAAGACTTGGTGTTGAAATATCTTCTAGCATTCTGAAAATCTTGTTGAGAATGCAAGTTTGGGATATAGTAAAAGTTAACAGTTCACTGATTGGATTGCACGGTGACCTGAAGAGAAGTAATTATGCGCTACCAATCCCCAAAGATACCTCGTTCTTTTGTGTAATTAGTGAAATGAGAGGCTGTCTCTGAGTAGATGCTAATGCAACATAACTGATTCAGAGTATGCATTACCTGTAATGGGAAATGGTTTTAAGTGTGTGGTTGGAGTCACATCAGGTTATTAGAAAAGGGTGATAGAAATATGATTTCTAGAAGCTGGGGCTGAGGAACTCTCAGGGATTAGAGAATCTCCAGTGGGTTTGTGCACCTTAGACAGTAGGACACGTAACTCTCTTTGGAGTGTTCTGTGTGAAGGAGCAGTGTGACAGAAGCATTCGCTGCTGTCTGAATCATCAAGTATACCTTACTGTAAAGGAGGACTGTTAGAGACTGTTTAATATGAAGCTTACTGCTGAGATTTTTTTTTTCCTGGAGCTCTGTGTAAGTCTGTCTTCTCTTTCTAACAGGTCACCATCAAAAGTTGGATCCTTTGTACTGAAGGTGAGTTTCTTAAAATCAATCTGATGTAAGCACTTCTGCTTAATGTAGGTGTGCTATGGTAGTCCTAGCATCCCATTGGGGAAAGGTTGGCTTTCCTTGCTGTAGGGAGCAAATACTCTGCTTGTGTCTCTTCACATCCCAGCTTTACTTTTAGGGTACATTAAAATGTCTTGAAGCTAGTTTATTCTAAAAATTAAATTTGCAAATTAATTGAGCTGTACTTTACTAGACTATCCTCTTTCGGGTGATTTGTGAATAGGAAGCAAGTTTCCATGGGCCTTGGTTTTTTTGGGCCTGATTTATCTGAAACACTTGACCTTACTCCCTTCAGTCTTCACGATAAGAAAAATCTGTGCGTGTTTACTTCAGAAGGTGACATGAAAATACAACACTATATTTAGCTGATGGAGGTGGCATTGCCACTTCCCACACAGGTCATTAATTGGTGTGCTGCATCTGTGCACAGCCACAGCGCAGCTGAATCCGACACCTGTTACATAGGTGAGGAGTTGGAACATTGTACAACTAACACTGATTTCTGGTCTCCAAAGGGCCAGCAGTGATACTGTGCAACACTTAGATGGAGTAAAGAAGGCTCAGTATTTTGTCCTGACAAATGTAGCGTTTCTGATTTGCCAGCACTGTTAGAAAATAGGTGATACCCTCTGCTCTCCAGCTGCCAGTGAATTAGTGATCTTTTTACAGTGATACCAGATCCTGTGGAGCAGGCATCTATTATTTTGTGTTCTGCTTAACACTTTATCCTTAGAGGAATGTTACACATTTAAACCTTTCAAGAAATGTAGCTATCGTTCTGACTAAGCTCAGTGCAGCCAAAATAACTGGAAGGTCTTGTTGGCTGAAATGTAGAGGATTTTTGTTATCAAGTTTTACATGTTGCTTACAGCTCTTCCTTTTTGTAAGTATCTTCCTAAGTCACTGTTTCTGAAGCTGGAGTGCTAGTTCTCCCTCTGCCTGGTACCGTATCAGTTCTCTGAACGTGTGACTAATGGTGTGGTTTGCCTTGGAGTGGGTAAGAAAGATTCCTGAAGTCCAAAGTTTAACAGGTGTGTGAGATTAAGTCAACAAAATTAGAAATTAATAGTAGTGGGCTGCTGTAGGCACTGATTACGCTTAAATTCTTGTGTCTTTGAAGATAGATTTTTAGTGATAAAACAAAAATAGAACTTGTATGGAAGGTTGAGGAGGAGTGGACAGAGGAATAAGATTTTAATAATTGCAGCTGTCTCTGCATGATAAGAAGGAGGAGGACAGTAATTCTGTAGCTCAGGAAATCAGTCAAGATATATTTGTTTTCTCTTAACTTTCTGAGCAGGTGCTGGCTTATTTGGTAAATTCGAGCCAGTCACAAGTCTTTCTCTTTTTGTGGGACAAATACAGGACTACTCCATTAGTCACAAGGGCTATATGATCTCCACGGGTCCCTTCCAGCATTGGGGTTTTTATCAAATTCCCCTTTAGGCAGTGTCATCAATACTTCATGTGAGCAGAAGGCACGTGATGTGCAGTAGACCATACTAACTGAGGTTAAAGGAGGCTTCTGGTTAAAGCAGTAACCTCTGTGGTGTAAACTGCTTGCTCTCCTGAAGGTAAGATTGTTCAGGAGTTGATGAAGGCTTTCATTCAGAGCTGGGATGTTTTCAGTCCTGTGTTAAGCCTCTGCATAGATACCCATACCTGATATACCCAGTGTCTGTTGTTTCTGGGGCTACTTATCCTAAGTATGATTGATTTCATATTTTTTTATTATGCAAGGTTTAAGACTTTTAGGAAGACTTAATGCATTATTTTGGCACAAAGCCCACTTTACTGAATTATTTTTATTCCTTGTTTAACAGGCTGTGCCAAAGCATTGTTGCTGTTTGTGCATTTCTAAACTATACTTCTTAAATTGCAAACTAACTTCATATCGCTAGTGTAATATCCTGGTAGTGCTGATGATGCATATGTCAACTAAGTAGTATACCTAACTTGGAACATTCGTGCAATTTTTCATCCAAATGTTCTGAAAATATTCTTATTTTTTTTTCTTAAATCCAGTAATTCTGTTTGTTCTGCTGCAGTTTATTTAGATTTCAGAAGGATCTACGTGAAGATGACTGATAGCAAAAATAGACAGTGCTAGATCTAGTTGTTGTAGCTGAAGGTAAGACTCAGTGTCAGAACTGCAAAGGCACACTTACGACCACACGATAGATCTGCCTGACTTATCCTGATTATTTCTAGTAATGTTTCTGTTATAAGTGGTGATAAAACAGTTCTTGCATCCTTTCCCACAATCTGGTGAAGAGCAAAACATGTTTATGTATCTTTTCTTTGCTCCACATTCTTTAAAGTGTAAGTTTCTCTAAGCTTCATGCTACCTTCAGTTTTCAGTTGAGGCTGAAACCTCTTAAAGGCATAGGAACTTAGGTTATTTATAAAATCCATAATTTTCCAAATAAGATATGTTTGTCTTGGAGTCTTTCCTCAGATTTCTCTACATTGCAACAGTAGCAAGCAGAAGGTGAAACGGCGAATGTCCAGTTGCCTTTGGTTTAGTAATGTGCACACTGACTTTGTGTGTACCACTGTGAAATGATCTTCATGTGTACTGTGCATTACTGCTGCCAGATAGATGCTTACTGAATAATGGATGAATATGTGGCACTGTTATTTTCCTTTATGCTTAATTCAGTTTGTTGTAGCTGTACATAATCTTACTCAAGAACTTCTCACTACCATCTTCCTATGCCTTTTTCATAGGACGTGGACAGCAAGCTGCACAAAGCTGGAAATGAAACGTTTACACAAGAAATGAAGCAAGATGATTCAAAAGAGGTCTGTTAAATACTGCTTTACGCTTCCATCCTCACACTGGAAATATTAAATAACATCAGTCAGCTGTCATCCAAAAACTAACAGATTTGAATTTGTGGCTTTTGTTAGTGAGAATATTCATCTGAAGGGTACACATTAAGCTAAGTATTCTAAAAACAAACTTAAAATTTGCTAGCATTGAATTATTTAATTTACAGGATCGTATTTACTAGTATGTGAAAAAGCTCAAAGAGATGAACAGCTTTTGATACAGAAATAGCTGTCTCTCAAAGAGGAAAGAAAACCATTTGTTTTGTTTCATCTTTCAGATGCACCTATTTTTGCATCTAGGTTCTGGTCTCCAGAATTCTTAGACAAAATATGTTTTGTATACAAAGTAACTCCTCAGTGGAGAGTTTTCCTGGTTATTGTACAAACTGAGTAGTAAGTGTTCCCCAGAAATGCCTGCTGTTTAACAGTACAATGTTGGCTTCTTAAATTTTTTTCCGCAGATTATTGACAGTATTATAGAAGAAAGCCAGAAGGCACAGCAGCTAGATGATGATTCTTTGGCCTCTAGAGGGAAAGGACTGACTGTTCCAACTTCAGATGCAAATGCCTGGATTTCTGGAGCAGGTATCATTAATAGTATTCCAGAAGTACTAGCAGCTAAAGCTTCGTTACAAGAAGACCCTAGTGAACCAGTGCATCAGAGTGTGTGTGAGGACACTGAATTGGAATCTGGGAAGCCTTTGTTGACTTCTGAGGAACAGGAAACTGATAAACTAACAAAAGTAACAAATACAACTGATCATAAAAAGGATGAAACTGAAGCACAAGAAGAAACATCAAAACATGAGGACGTAACAGACAAGAAAGAGGCAAATACTTTAGAGCAACTGACTTCAGATTTACCTACCAAAGACCCTCCTACAACAGAAGAAATGCCTCCAGCAAAACCACCAAGGCAGCTTACTGTGGAACCTGATATCGTTGCTAGCACAAAGAAGCCTGTTCCAGCACGGCCACCACCTCCAACAAACGTTCCTCCTCCAAGACCACCACCACCTGCACGGCCTGCTCCACCACCCCGGAAAAAAAAGAGCGAGCTGGATTTTGAAGTACAAAAACCTGTTTTAGAAGGCAAGTAATCTATTTAACTGGCTTTAGCTCTTTTTGAGTTCTGAGTGAAGAACTGTTTGATCTTGTGTTTTCAGTTTAGTTGACCTGTAAGCAAAGAAAAGCTTTAACAGTTGCAACTTCTTACAGTGTAAAAATACAGTCTTTTGCATTACAAACACTCCTAATTCATGGACTCTCTTGCAACTAACACATTTTACCAAAAGAGCTACTTAAGCAGCAAGGAGAATTGGCCACAGCAGTACAGAAACTATGGAGGAAAAAAAAAAAGACTTCAAGTGAAGTATCTGCAGTCTCTATCAGGGTAGAAATACAAGTCAAGGTGTAGACTGAGAGCTCATGAAAATGAGTATTCTGGGTTAGTAGGAAAATAATCAAAAGAGAAAAACAACTTGTTAATGAAACTTCAGAAGACCAGGTGTGAAATCATGCCTTTGCCTCCAGCTATATATGGAATATGTATTAGTTATGACAGACTTAGTAGTGGTTGATGTTCAAGTAATGAACAGAAAGTTGTCAGATGATGTCAGGACTCCAGTAATCTCTGTAGCCTGTCCATGGCTCTTGTTATGCTCTCATTCCTGATATGAATCTCTTTTCAGTTCCTCGGGAGAATTTCACAGCTGGTGGTCTTTTAACTCCAAGTGCAGTGACAGAGGTCATGCCCAAAGATTCTCAGCCTTCTTTGGACTTGGCAAGCGCAACTAGCGGAGATAAAATAGTCACTGCGCAGGTACTGGGAAATGGCTTCAAGTCTGAGATCAGCAGTAACATTTTCTGTCATTCCATTGTTACAGTAGAGATTATGTGTCTTCTGTCTGCACAATTTCAGGAAAATGGAAAAGCAGCTGATGGCCAAACAACAAATGAAGTACTTGGACCACAAAGACCCAGATCTAATTCTGGAAGAGAGCTCACAGATGAGGTATTAATACAAGTGGTCTGTATGTAGTACTTCTTTGTGCTTGCTTTTTCCAGTCTGCTGAGTTAATTGCAGTATTTGCACCTCACTCTGACCCACTGTAAGCTGTGAGCAAAGGCTCAGATAGAGGGGATGGCATACTGGCTGTGTCCGTGTAAGGACTTTGTGGTTCTTGAGTCATTTGGGGTAGTAATGTTTAGAAGCATGAGCTGTAATGGATCTGGGATGCTGTGGATTTGTGTTTGTAGCTAAGCAAACACATTGCAAGACCAATGTGAGGGAACACTAGCGAAGTTGATAATTTTTTCCTGCATAGAAAACAGGAAGAAGTCAGCAACAAGAGAGTGACTTTCCTAGTATTGAGAAGTAATTCATTCAGTTAATAACTTCAGTTGATCCTAGTGATGTTATCAAACTGTTGTCGGCTTACTATTGCTCAACAGGTGTACTTGTGTTCCAAAAAAACCTTTTCTGTAGTACTTGATAGGTTTAAGTAGCCTTTACCTGTAGGCAGAGATTCTTTGCCTAAATCTGAACTAAATCTGCTAAAATATCTGAAAGGGGGATGCTTCAGAATAATTAATTATGTTTGATACTAGCATGGCATGTGTCAGGTATTGCCTAATGCCTGTATAGCTGCATTTCTGGTCTATAAAAATTAAAGCTTGTGACGACATGTCATTGTTTGTGTGTAGTGCTCTGTAACACTTGCACTAACATGCTAATGGTGAGATTAGCTTGAACTTTGTAAAATATAGTGAACTGCAGAATCTCACTGCTATAAATAATCTGTAAGACCGGATGAGCTCTGTTTTGCTTTTGATGCCTATTCAAGTTACCTTGACTTCACACCTTACTTTTTTTTTCCATAGGAAATTCTTGCAAGTGTAATGATAAAAAACCTGGATACAGGTGAAGAAATACCCCTGAGTTTGGCAGAAGAAAAGTTGCCAACTGGCATTAACCCTCTCACTTTGCATATCATGAGGAGAACTAAAGAATATGTCAGGTATGAATGATGATAGCTTTAAACTCTTCCTGACATTGTTGCTGTCATAACTGTTGCATACAGGAGACTCTTTGTGCATGAGTCCCAATCCATCTGTCTCTAATTTACGTGTTTAATTCCCTGTTCTGTATGAACTAGGGTATTTACTGAGGCAACAGAATTGTTTATTGAATTTTTCTAATTTAACCAAAAGTTGATGATAGCACTGCAGTGTATGCCTGTGGTCATTGCAGCTGCTACTGGAGGTTTTCCTGCTCTGTTCAGTGCTTTGGGCCTTTCTTGTATTTAAAACTGAACCTCTCTGTAAAATTCAATTTAAAAAACAACGTCTTGATGATCAGGAAATTATGTCAGTTTAGAAACTGGATTTATTTCTAAGGCCTAGATTTATGCACATCTTACATTAAAAAAAAAATAGGGTTTTTTTGCATTGCTGGTTTATTTAAAAATTCACTTCCATAGAACTGCTCCTTTGGCATCTAGGACATGTATGTCATTTTAGTATCAACGTTCCTAAAAAAATGAAAAAAAACAGGCCCTAAAAGACCTGTTTTACATTTGGTTAACATTGCGTCCAAGTATTTCCAGCGTGTGATGTGAAGGAATGAGGTGGGATCCTAAAATGCAGATCCTCTTTTACTGGTTTTTCACTGTTTAGGTGCAGTAATATTTTGTACTGAAAAACAGCTTCTGTATTTCCTAGTAACGACGCAGCCCAGTCTGATGATGAAGACAAAATGCAGACGCAGCAGACAGATACTGATGGAGGGAGGTTAAAGCAGAAAACGTAAGATGCTGTTTTATGTTCCTACAGAGAAATGTCAAGTTTCATTTGAAGCTGAAACTCCCCTTCTTAAATCCAAACAAGTTATTTAAGTGGTGTCTGAAATTACCTAAGTCTATTTTTTCTGCGGTTAAACTAAAGATTACATGACTCCTGGCAAATTACATGCTTATTTTTAGAAACGGTAATGGAAAACAGTAATACTGCATTTCAAATCAAAGCTATTGATTTGTGATAACAAAAAAATGAGAATTTGCCAGTACTGTGTTGAATAAATGCCCTTGCTTTTTAAGGACTCAGCTGAAAAAGTTCCTTGGCAAATCTGTGAAGCGAGCAAAGCACCTTGCTGAAGAATACGGCGAACGTGCTGTAAATAAAGTCAAGAGCGTTCGAGATGAAGGTCAGTGATGTGATTTCTGTGCCTGACTCCCCCCACCCACCAAATAAATCTGTTTATCCTTGGGCTTCTCAAAATCAAAGCTGGCTGAGGGGACGTATACTGCTGCATGCTACCAGAGTACAGCCGGCTTCTTCAAGTTTGTAGCTTGGTGGGCGTTCTGAGGTTACAGGGATGGTTTCTTTTGTAGCAGCTGTTGGGATAGCTTTTGGCTAAGCCAGTTGAATAGTATAATGTTTATTCTCATATCTGGACAGCTTTCTAACAGTGTAACCATCTTTCTTGAGGAGTTACTCCAGCAAAGTTAGAAGTTGGGATTTTCTTAATTGCTTTAATAAAGTCACATGGCCTTCTGACAGTCAATGCTCTATCCTCATACAGCTGGAACTCCTGGTGGAAGTTTACCTGAAAACAGCTGAGTTGTCCCTTTGTTTCAGCAGTTTTTCAGTCAGGTATCTAGTACTTCAGTAGGCCAGTCTAACCACAGCCTGAGAGACATAAGTGCCATTGAACTGCTGCACTTCAGGATCCTATGTTGCCACTGGCTTTTTGCCCCAGCTTTTGTGCAGTTCTCCTGCTTTGTGGGCAAACCACTGTGCCCTTTCTGCATATTGTCAGAAGAAACCAATATGATTAAATCTGTAGTTTTCAGCATGCATTAAATTGGCAGAAATCTCTACGTGCAGGATGTGCTGAATGTAAAACCTGGTGCAAGGTTTTACAGAACAAAAATTCCTGGCAATTACTTTGAGTGTTGAGTGTTTGGATTTACTGCAAACTAAGATTAGTGTAGGTGTATTTTCAGACCTTGATGCAACAGTATTTTTGTTTTGCTTTAAGATCTTAAAAACTATTTATCAAAACTTGCTAATTCAAGACTGATCTGCTGCCAAAAGGCATTGGCACATATTCTTGTTAGTAGAAAGTGTGCTACAACATTCTGAATTTGTGTTCCTCTTAGTCTTCCATACAGATCAAGATGATCCTTCTTCCAGTGATGATGAAGGGATGCCATATACGAGACCAGTTAAGTTCAAAGCAGCACATGGCTTCAAGGGACCTTACGATTTTGAACAAATTAAAGTTGTTCAGGATCTCAGTGGAGAGCATATGGTATGTTTAAATTTCCATCTGTGGTTTTGTTGAATCTGTTCAGCCTAAAGTTCATCTTTTAGACTTTATCTGCTTGATGACCTTTAGAAATGACTGTCACATTTCTTCTTGAAGGGCAGTTCCATCCTGTAAAATTAATATTCTGGCAAGAAATGAAAACCTGAGTGGTTTGATCAAATTGTTCAGGGAAGAGAAAAGGGTAATCACGTAATTGGGCATGAGAGATTCTCCAGAAATTTTCCTCAAAAGAGTTTGTGTTGAGTGGTACTTGATTTCCTGATTTCTGCAATTAGAAATTTAAGCCAAAATCGGCTACAATCCACTGACAGAAGTGAGTACAGAGCAGCAAGTTTGACCCAGTCAGCAGAAACTCAACTAAAGCACCTATGAGAAATATAAACTTAATTAATGAACTGAAATACTGGATGAGTTCTGCAGGCAAAAGTGGGGAGAGATTAATGGGATGTGTGAACTGGAATGATAAGGAGGGAAGAGAGTGGAATGTGATATATTTCCAGAGAGGCAACTGTGGAGGGTGAGCAGCAGAACTTCCCATCCATTGCTGTTTGTAGTGTGCACGCTCACCTGTGGAGTCTGAAGTTCGTTCATTCTGGTATTGGACTCCCCAGGTTCCTTTGCTGGCAGCAGTTGTGTGACAACAGTTGAAGCTGTCCCCCATCTTTAAGTGTTAGGCTAAGGATAATGGCATGCAGCAGTCAGTTTGACTGGAGAGTTCAAACCTGTCCTCCAAAAAAAAAAATTTCCAATCCAGAAGGCTGTGCATCTGTGTTAGTTTCTGTCAAGCCATTAGTTGACTTTTTAAAACCTAGAAATTCCCCAAAAGCATCCTAAAAGATAGCTAGGTTGGTGTGTTCAAATGCCTGATAGCTGTTCATTAAATAGCAAGGAAAAGATGGAATATTGCTTGTGTGGTACCATGTTCTTATTGGTTGACTCTTTGGACTTAGCACTGGATAAAGAGTTGTTGTTGCAAGCTTTACAAAGTCCTCATTTGATGTGTACACATAGTACTTGTTTAGGGTGCTGGAACTGTTGTAAACAAGCATGATTTCTCCAAGGGGGAAAAAATAAAATGATATCTCAGCTTGAACCAACTTCAAGCACAGCTACAAATACTTGCCGCTTCTGCACATCAGCCCAGCCTTGCTGACCATTAATAAGCATACCATTTCGTGTAGATTGCTGTGGTGGCACTGAACTCCCTTATCTCCTCTCTTGTACAGCACTCTGCCCTGTATGCTCTGTCTTTCAAAGTTTTTGCAAAGCGTGTTACACTGGCCACCGATTTTAACCATTACTTCGCAGTGCCTCGATCTGCAGTTTATTTTCTTTGTGGTATCTTGTGTACGTCCTGAATCACATCAGTTGACATTATAGAAAAGCTTTTTTTGTATGGAAAGGGCACTTTACTTAACTTAAACCAAGATCTCTTTATTTGAACAGGGTGCTGTTTGGACAATGAAATTCTCTCACTGCGGTCGATTACTTGCATCTGCAGGACAGGACAATGTAGTGAGAATATGGGTTTTAAAGAATGCTTTTGACTACTTCAATAATATGCGAATGAAATACAACACAGAAGGTATCTTTCCATATATCACTAGAGTTCTAAAATGTTAGAAATTAAAACATGAGGAACTTAGAGCTGATTGTGAAGTTTCTGCTTCTGTTCTAGGCCGTGTCTCACCTTCCCCATCTCAAGAGAGTCTCAATTCTTCCAAGTCTGATACTGATGCAGGGGTATGTACACTAGATATTGAGAAAGGAAGAGGTGGAGGCTGGTTGCACTGTTCTGTAATGCCAAATCTTTGTTGTTGCTTTATCCAAACACATTTTAAATAGTTGTTGGCCTGAGGAATGGACAAAATATTTTGTCAATATTCTTTGGTCCAATGCCGTTACCCCATATATCTGGGAAGCAACAAAGTCACTCAACTTAATACATTTTGAAATCTGCATTGCTTCACTGTGGCCTCCTGCAATTAACTTGTCTCCCAGAGTGTATTTCTGGAAGAAGTGCTAAAGGGGGGAAAAAAACACTGAGTTTCCTGGTGTAGTGTTTTGCCTCAGAGCATGACTTAACATCTAACTTGATGTTCTCTTTTTCTGAGGAAGGCCAAGCTGAACAATAGCATACTCAGAAGGCTGGTGAAGAATGATGTTGTTCCATTTTATTCTACACAGATGTGTAAACATTACAGACCAGAAGTGTTAAGACACTGTTACTTGTAGGGAGTTCAGATACTTTCCTGAACTTGTCATTAAAATCAACGTGTTCAGGATTTTTCTGTTTTCAGTAGTGTAAGGAACATACGATAAAACTGGGGTTTAATTGAAGATTTTTAACAGTACTATTATTTAATGTGTACTTCTGGTGGGGAGGGGGAATCTGTCCTTACCCTTAGGTAAGTGAATATGCCATGTACACCAGAGATGTTATTTTAAGTTGGTGTTTTCAGTTGGTTTTCACGTGAGAGATTTTGTATAGGAAATCCTAGTTTTTGTTTTGCCACCTGTCTATTTTGAAAGGCCCTTTTGTTAGGAAGCTAGCATTCTTGATGTGCATTAGAATGCTGAAGCTTTAGCTCAGAGTTTATTTTCTAAATTGAGATGCAGTTTTCAAACTGGGTGTACTTGGCTCCAAAAGGTTATCTTTGAATGCTTGCTTAATTTGCTGACAAGTTTATTCCATTAAATAAAAGTTGCTTTGGGCATTGTAGAGCTGCTTGGTTTTGGCGTTTCAAGATGTTGTTCACATCCAGTTCGTGCTTTAAAATTACTGTGTTTGTTAGTACAGCGTTGTTTGTATAACTTAAGAGTTCTTCTAAATGTTATGGGCCCTATACTTCATGTAAGCAGTAACTGCTTTCTTTTAAGTTTTCCAGCTAACATTTTCTAATGTTTCTATACCTTTATCTGATAGATTTGCAGCGGAGTTGATGAAGACCCAGATGATAAAAATGCCCCATTCCGTCAACGACCATTTTGCAAATACAAAGGGCATACAGCAGATCTTCTTGATCTTTCCTGGTCTAAAGTAAGGCACCTTAACACAGGCTGCACAGTTCTCCTGTATTTTCATTGTTTTCTTGTATCATATACCATTGGAGCTATATATCTAAACAGTATGAAACAATCACTGAATTTAAGAGAAAGGGTTTGCAGAAACATCACTTACTCCATCTGAAATAGCTGCAGTAAAAGGAACGAACTTCTTGGACTTCTCTCATTAAGGTTTTTAAGAAACCAAGCTCGTAATACAGTTATGATTTTACGTTTGATTATTTGATACTGAAGTAAGTTGAAATGTTTAGAGTTGGAGGAAAGGAATTTTCGCTGAGCTATTTTGTGATTTCCGATTTATGGTGTTAATGGCTTTTCTTGGCTTCTGCATACTTCACTGTTTTTATGCAAAGTGTACAGATCCTGAAAAATTACTGAAGGGAAGTAGGTATTGAAACTAGAGAACTGCCTCGTGCTTAACTATCTTTCACACAAAGCTAATTTGGGTAATTCTCCATATTGGATGACTGCCATTTTGTGTAAGAATGCAGTCTGGTTGAAGGATGTTAGGAGAGGCTCTTACCCCTTCTCTAGAACTTTTTGTGCTGATTTTTCTCCGAACTGCTTTTCCAAGTACTCATTTCCACTGAGATTCTTCCAGAAAGAATTTTGTAACCGAGCATTGATGCTCTCTGGGCTTAAGGAGAGCATCAGTCAGCAGTGGTAATTTGGATAAAACATTTCTATCTGAAAGAATAAGATGTTCAATTTCACGGCAAGGGATAAATTGATGAGACTTGTTGCCATGAGTGTTTTAGATACCAGTTTAAAGACACTTGATTTCTGAAGAGCCTTTCCTGAAACATGTTGTGAATAGGCAGGGTTTTTCTTGTATTTGCATGTGAGAGTGGGCAGTCCTGACAGCTTGCTGTTGTTGAAGAAGCTTCAGAAATCTTTCCTGCAGTCCCACCCAAGTTTCTTCAGTAGTGGGAGTTGGGGAGCCTGCTAACGTTTTACAGTTATAGTGCATTGCAGTTAAAGTCAGCACCCTAGAAATGTTGTGCTCAAGAAAATTGCAGCATCTCAGTAAGTCACATAATTTAGTGGAACGGTGTTAAATGAAATCTGGTAAGTATATGCATCAGTGGTCAAGCACTGGAGCTTTGTTGGGCTGATGCTTTTTGCAGTTGCATGAAAACTGTACGAAGCATTATAATTCAAGCAAACATGCATGGTATCAGATTGCTTCTATATTTTCTGTCACTTCTGTGCCCATTAGTAACTATGGAATTCTCCTGTTCTGCAGAATTACTTCTTGCTTTCTTCTTCTATGGACAAAACCGTCCGTTTGTGGCACATATCAAGAAGAGAATGTCTCTGTTGTTTCCAGCATATAGACTTTGTCACTGCTATAGCTTTCCATCCAAGGGTAAGTGTAACTGTCCTGTTTCTTCTAGAGGCAGAATTTGAGATTCTCTTCCCCCTTTATTTATAACTTCAAAAACACATCGAATAATAGCTTGGTTTAAAAGTACCCCATTGGATAATATTCCAGAGCAGTGTTTTCGTCTTCACTAAACATCACCAGCAGTGTCCATGTTTAACCATTTGTAGGAATAATGTGGAAATTGAACTGACTGTGGGCTAACAGCATCACAGCTGGCATAGTTCTGAGTAACTCAGCTGACAGAGTTAGTATTTCTGCAGCTTGTGTTTGGAAGGAAAAAATCTAACTGTTGTAGCAATGAACAGTGCTCCAGATTGAGGTACTTTGTTCCGTAGACTGCATATGTGTAATCTTGTCAAAAATCTCCAAGAAATCAAACTCAGTTTGTCAGTAATTTCAACGTTGTCTTTTCAGTCATCTTAAACTTCACAATCAAGACATTTAGGAGATTCTGCAAAGAAGTTTGGAAATGAGGTGGGAAGGGTTTAAGGAAATATTTCCGGGCATACTTACTGCATTATTAATCTCTGCTTGTGCTGTGTGTCCTCTCAGGATGACAGGTACTTCTTAAGTGGTTCATTGGATGGGAAACTCCGACTCTGGAACATTCCTGACAAGAAAGTGGCGTTATGGAATGAAGTGGACGGGCAGACAAAATTGATTACAGCTGCCAACTTCTGTCAGAATGGCAAATACGCAGTAATAGGCACATACGATGGGAGGTGCATCTTCTATGACACAGAGGTAAGAAAGTTCTTGAGATTGTCTTTTCATGTTGAGCAATAAATGGATTTAAAAGTCACGCTTGTTAGTAAGTATCAAGAGACAAAACCTGTTAGAACCTGAAGGAAAATAGTTTTAAACAGAAGTTTTTACGAAATTATTTCAAGTAAGCTTAGATTTTAATTTCTTTTCAGCACTTGAAGTACCATACACAAATACATGTGCGTTCTACCAGAGGCCGAAATAGAGTTGGAAGAAAAATTACTGGCATTGAACCCTTACCTGGGGAAAATAAGGTACTGCCTTTCAGTGAGAGTTGGACTCAATATTGGGAGTCTTGCATTTATATCTAATGCTCATTAAGATTGTTTTGTTTGCTCAGTTAAGCTTTGTTTGCCATAACCAACTGAAATCAGGATTCTTTTTACACTCCTAAAATGAAATTGATCTTAACTATTTTACACTGTAGAAATACTGACTAGTGGTAAAATAATGATATTCTGCTCTGATTAATGTAAAGCTGAGAGAATGTTTATAGATGAAATGGCTTTCAGTGAAAATTTCTTTGGCTAGCTAGCCTCTCCAAGTTTAATATTCATTTGGAAGCATTCTTTGTACAGAAACTCAAAAAAATGCTGAAAGCTCAAGGCAGATATTCAAAAAAAAGTGTACTCTGTTCTTTGGAATCAGTCCTTCTGCTTAGCTTCGATCTGAGCTGAAGCCTTGTGTTGAAAGATGGAGAATGAACTCTCTTGCTCCTTCTTGGGCATGCTAATTGTTTCCGCTTCTAACTTTTCATTTCTTTCTAGATACTGGTGACATCTAATGATTCCAGAATCAGATTGTATGACCTAAGAGATCTGTCTTTATCTATGAAATACAAAGGTTATGTCAACAGCAGCAGCCAAATCAAAGCCAGCTTTAGGTAAGACAGTATTAACAGTAGGGTTGTTGCTGAATTTTGGATATACCATGGTTGAAGTACAGAGGCTTTAGTTCCAATGATCTGTATACTTTAGTACAAATCTGAGCCTCTGGAATGTCTTACAGCTCAGAATACAAAGGTAACTGAAGACTGTAATTCTTTGATAAGACTGTGAATTGTGAACTTAACCTGACTGCACTCCTAAAGCTGCAAGACATCTGAAGAGCCATTTTAACACTTACTTGAACATCCAATAAAAGTAATGTTTTTCCTTCTTTCTATCTTTAGCCATGACTTTACATACATTGTAAGTGGTTCAGAAGATAAATATGTTTATATTTGGAGTACCTACCATGACTTGAGCAAGTTTACATCTGTAAGAAGAGACCGTAATGACTTCTGGGAAGGCATTAAAGGTAAAAAGTCAAATTTGTATTTTATCAAAGATTTCAAAGAATTAAAAACTGAAGACAAACACGTTGTTTTCTCAGCAGTACAGTTCATTTAGTTGGAACGAATTACTAACGTTTTAAAAGCAAGGTGTGTTGTAATTTGTGGGTTCTTAATAAGTGGACTCTCAGAAATCCTCATCCTCAGGAGACTGATGCATGAGATTAGGATGCATGATTGGGATGGCAAGAGATTGATGCAGCTTGGAGGTTTTCCAGCTTCAGTCAGATTCTGAATGAATGTTATGTTTCACTGGCAGGGTTGAGTTGTGTAAGTATGTAATCAAAACACTTATCAGCCCTTAGATCCCTTATGGAAAAGTGACTTTGAAAACAGATGCAAACATTTATTTACTTTTTTTTTAATCCTGTAACGAAAGAAAAAGAGCAGCTCTTCTATTTAACCAGCCTCACCACTGCACAATGCACAGAGTTATTTGGGAAATGCAGGGCAGTGTTTATGCTGAATGTACTCTGGAGCTCTTGCTGATTAGTTTTGGGCACTCACTTCAGAGGTCCTCAGCGTTGTAAAACAATGATAATTGTTCTTTGAATTATGAATTTACTTGGTGCAGCTAACGCTGGTATTCTTGGATATCTACTAAATGTGTGCCTGCTGTTCTTGTAAAATGAGCAAGTCCTTGAAACAAGGTAATCAAAATTGGATTGTCTTTCTGAAGCCCACAATGCAGTGGTCACCTCTGCGATTTTTGCTCCCAATCCTGGCTTGATGGTGTCCCTGGAAACTTCTGATAAGCAAGAAGCTGAAAGTAAAGGAGAAGATTCTGAAACAGCAGATACCATTCCCTCTGGTAGGTGTTTAAGATGGCCTCTGCTTGACACCATGACATGAGATTATTATGAATAATACTTTCAGTTTGGGAGGGAGGCTTCTTTGGAAGAAAAGTCCTTGCAAGGGGCATGAATGTTCTGGACATCTTGGCAGCTATTACACTGTTAAAAGCACAGAGAACAGAAGTGAGGGACGTAACTATTACCCTGTGTATTTTGGCAGTACTCTCGTTAACTTGAGCTGTTATGAGGTACAGCTCTAGCTCATGCGTACTGCAAAAGTCCCTTTCTTGGAAATGCAGGTGTTTCTTGAAGAAATGGTTAGATAATAAGAACGTGATGGAGGAAGAGGAGTGTCAGTGATTCTTGTAATGAGAGCTTGATGAATCAATTTATTTTTAAGAAATAACAGATTTTTCTCTTTCCTTAAGGAGCGTTGAAGACGGATCACACAGAAGTGCTTTTATCGGCTGACTTCACTGGAGCAATCAAAGTCTTCATTAACAAAAAGAAATGTGTATCTTAATTGTTTTGCAACTGACAGCGTAAAACCATGGTACTGTGGGATTAAAATTCCATAAATAATGCGGGCAAAAGCAAAGTATCTAATATAATAATGTTACAGGCTGATTTATTTTTAAAATCTTTATTTTATGGCTACTCAAATACTGGATTCTTGGAAGTCTACCTAATTAACACTTCGGCTTGTAGAATAGAAGGGAGTGTGTAAGAATAATGCTGCCAAACGTTAGACTCTCAACTTCCTGAAAAGAGGTGTTTTGCAATGTAATTGTGAACCTGCAACAGCTTTCTGCACGAAAACATCCTCACATCTGTGTGTGCCTTTTGGTTACGTGCACTAAGTTGAAAATCTGTTGGAGATTTTGGTGGTTCTTGCGGCCACTAGATGTCGGGAGTGGGGGGTGGGAAGGATGGAGGAACGGCTGAAAAAACGCTGAGTGATTTGGTCTGATCTTTGCACAAAACTCCATTTGAGAAAGATCTTGAATTTGTAGTAGCTACTGTTCAGAGTTTTAAGTTATGCAAGCTTTTTGATGGGTCAGAAACAACGTGTAAATGTTTTTATAAATTTCTCGACTTCAGGACGTGACTTTTTTTTTGTTGTCTTCTAAGTGTCGTGGACTTTAGATTCCTTTGTTATCTATAATCTTTTGCACACTGGAGCACAATACTTGTGTAAAGAATTCTCTCATTCCTTGTTCATGGGCACCAGGATACGTTCACCTTCCAGATAAAATTAAGCTGCATTAGAAAGTTCTTATATTTTACAACTATGTAAAATAAACTGTTTACATTTTTTAAGCATTGTAGCTTAAAGTTTTAAGTTCTTGTTTGTTTAGTGCTACTGAATTTTGGAAGTCTTTGTAAATATTCATATAAAACACCTATGAAGTAACATTCTGGGCATCCTAACCCATGAAATGTTATTGATGGTCAAGTGTTTCAGAGAAAAACATGTCATTAAACTTGGTCACACACTTGGAAAGTGTTGCTTCTTTTCCATTTTGATTCATGAATTTGCCATTTGTCTAAATCGTTTGGGCTTCTTTCTCAGATCATTGGTCTTGTGTGCTCTTTTTTCTTTTTAGCTCTGTTTCGTGCAATCCTGTCACTTCTTTAACAGCTTTGGCACGGGGAATGCAGTACTGGGAGCAGCTATGGAGCAGAATTGAGAGTAGTTGTACAATAACTCAGTGTGAGGAGGAGATTTCACAAGTGTGTAAAAATTCCTGTCCTTCTCATTAGTGGGAAAACGAAGACGTGGAAAGTCAGGGAATTGGTTCCGCTCATGATTCGAATGCTCAGGTGAATTTGGCGATGGCTTGATGTAGTATTGGCTTGAACATGAAAGGGAGTTGCAAGGGATATATTGTCCAATTAAATACAAAAAGAAGTGGTGTGTGCTGTAGAAAACTTACAGCTGACACTTGGAGGAAGTATAATTCCCAGATCTGAGAATACCTCTGAGCATGAGACAGAAGCAAACTCTTGAGATTCTGGTTTTGTTCCGTTGTGCTCTACTGAGTTGACAGGGGTGAGAAGATGGCACAAAAGCACGCTTGGTCTGTGGCTCCAAAAGTGAGTTTCTGTTACAGGTTATGTATGCAGAAGGCTGTAATTTCTTTTTCCAAGGGCCTACTTATCCTTTTGTTCCTTAACAAAAGCTGTTGACATCCATGTAATCGAAAATCCACTTATAAAATACAATTGGGTGTTTCCAGGAGAGGAAAGTGAGGGGATGTATGAATTAACACAACTCCTTCCCAGAAATCCATGAAGTGAGCTGTCTGTAGCGTCAAAGACAATCCAGATGCTTCCTTTCAAGGCCTAATTTGTACTGTAGCTGGCTCCTGTCACAGTTTGTTCTAGCAGCAAGCAGCTATGACTGGAAACAGAGTTGTTTCTCTGTTGCCTTTATCTCTGAGACTGTTTGCCTCATCAAGCCCAGTGAACGTGCAGAGAACAGCAACAACAGTATCTAAGGCAGCAGTGAAAAGAAGGGAACAAACTCTAGCAGATTCTGTTGTGCTAGGACATGGGGAAATGGTCTCAAGCTAAAACAGGGAAGATTTAGATTGGCTGTAAGGGAAAAGTTTGTTATGCTAAGTGTAGTGAAGCACTGGAACAAGTTGCCCAGAGGTGGTGGTGGGTGCCCTGTCCCTGGAGGCAGGGATGGATGGGGCTCTGAGCAACCAGTTCCAGCTGTAGGTCCTGTTCATGGCAGGGGAGTTGGGCTATGGATGGCCCTTAAAGGTCCCTTCCAACTCAAATTAATTTGTATTTTGGCAGCGTCTGTCTTCTGTATCTATCTTTTTCCCTCTAATTATAGATAATTATAGATTGTTCGGGATCTGCATATAGGCATGTTGGTTTTGATTCATTCTGAGGATGTGGGAACAGACTGGAAGGCTGCTGGCAGCTGCTGGCTGGTTCTCAGTACGTGGTAGTGGAGCTGTGATTTGGGGTTCTTTATGCTAATGGCTACAGCTGCTATTTCTGCTTTCTTAGTATTTTCCTAATAGTAGCGGCCTGCTGCTAAGGCAGCTTTTCAGTTCCCATGATTGGAGAATGGTCATTTTTCCATATGTGCTTTAATGGCAGTTCAGGCTTCTATGTGGAAATCAGATCAGAATACAATGCCAAGTATATGGAGCACTTAAAACTAGTGAATCTTGCCTCCCCTCCGCTGTTTGGGTGTGCTGAAAACCTGAAGCAGTGTTTGGAATTCGTGTTTCCTGTCCTTGAGAAGCTGTGGCCCTGCAATCCTGGGTAAGTCAGTAGAGGGCAGCCCTTTCACAGCAAGGAGTTCGCAGCCCAAGGGTAGCACCAATTTGCTGCTACGCAGCTGGAATATGCTCCCAGAAATTAGTAAGTGAGGAAACTGAAAATGTAATGGTACTCATAACTCTGTTCCAGCAAAAAGTCACGCCCGGGTCTGGGTTACTGGATCGTGCTGGCTCACTGCAGGAATGTAGGCGTCTCTCCAATGAAGTGAAGCAATGGGATTAATCACCTACTTACGGTTAATCACTTAGTTAAGTGTTTTTCTGGGATAGGCCCATTTGAAGGTGATAAATAGGCGCCCAGATAATAACCAGTGAAGGCAGCGTGAAACAGGATTATTTTCTAATGATATTACATGTCTTTCACCTTGGATGGCTCGGGAGAAATTAAGCCCTAAGCCTGCCTCTAACCCTGCAGCTTGTCTGAGGGGTTCTCAGTGATGGAGCCTCATATGAAGGATTTCAGATCAGCCCCAGCTGACTGTTCTCTCAGAGAAACCGTTCACTGTGGTTCCTGTGCTCCCAGTAAGTGCACGCACCTGGGAAAAGGGCAGCAATCCATCAGCTGGAGCCCTTCAGCTGGGGAGCCTGGTATTCAGCGCCCTGCATTGAATCTGCAGCAGGCAGACAGGAGGCTGCAGCATCTTACACGGCAGAAGGCAGTAGTCTGAGCATTCCTAAGAAATGCACTGAAAAAAAACCTATTATTTTACTAAACTGTGTTTTGAAAAATGAAAATAGAAGTGATTTCAGTGAGGACTGCATTTTGTAGGAAGGCCTATCCTATGTTTTCTGTCCTTTCCTAGGAAAACAGAACAGCCCTGGAGACCTCAAGAGGTGAAAACGTTGAGGCTGCGAGTTCCCTGGGGCAGGCTGGGTTCCAGAAAGCTGTGGCTCTCTCAGGTGGTGCCCTGTGCAGTTCCACAGCACCTCCAGGGTCTTGCTGCGTGTTCTCACGTGCCTCTGTAATGCTGATAACCTATCCCTGGCCTTTCTTCCCCGTGCTCCTCTTGCAGTAATGCTGTGGCTGCTGTTATCTGCCTTAGTACGTGTCGTGCTTGAGACTCTTATTCTGATGTTCGGTCTTCCTGAGATAGACTCAGAGCTTTTTGCATGTTGTTTTCATGTCATGTGTCCTTCTCGCTGCTTCTGTTTTCCTTTTGTTTCCACGCTTGGCTCCATAAAACAGCCTCGCAGTTTGCTGGCTCTTCCTCGGCTCAGCTGAGTGGGATGGTGACTGGGCGCAGCCCCTGGCTGGCACTGCACCAAGCTCATAACCTCACCGGGAACGTCTTGCTTCTGGCTGCATAAACAACGGCTGGGTGCTCTAGGGATCATTTTGTTTCCTGTCAAGTGACCCATGGCAGCTCTGTGCTCGGAGCTTTCCCTGATCTAGTGAACCAAAGGCAGAAAATGGCACTGCCAGGAGTGCTGGTTCCCCACCGCTGGTGCAGCACTGGCTCTTGCCCTCCCGTGGGGCTGTCCTGCTCCGGGCCCAGCAGCCGCACAGACACTGCTGAAATCTCTGCAAGAATGCCCAGGGCTGTAGGGATGAGGAAGTGAACCTCAGCGCTCCGCAGCTGGAATTGCTTGTCACAAAGCTTTCTGCTTCTTTGGAACTAGTTTGGACAGATCTTGAAAAGACTTAAGGAAGGATATATGTGAAAATGCTAATGCTCCGGCTTTTAAACTTCCTCCTTTCCTGTCCCTCATCTAGAAATTTCATAATTAAGTATAAACTTTTAGATTTGTTTTGCCTCTGGTGCAGAAGATCAGAGCAATGTTTAATATGAAATGGTGTCTGCTGCCCCTTCCGTGAACTGCTAAAAAGCAGAACAATAACTGGCTCGCATGCTTCAGAGGTCACAACTAGCAGTTTCAATGGTTTGGATCATAACAGCTGCATTCATTACTCCCCTACAGATTGGCTCTCATCATCTAAACAGTTTCTCTATACGTTGTGTGTCTGACAGCGTGCCGACCATTCCAGGGCAGTCCTCGTAAATAGGATTCAATCAGCCACAGCACACGATGTGTGTGAATTCCACAGGGAATGCAGGGCTGCAGGGCAGCTCTCTCCAATGCAATCTCTGCGTGCAATACCTCCGCACTATAAAGCAAAGCACTTTAAGGTGTTAAGGTACGAAATACATGAAGTAATATAAAGTCCAAGGCTCTCTCTGCCATCAAATCACCATCCTCGGAACGATGCACAAAGCTGCAGGGACCGGGAGCAGGCATTAACTCCTTCCCCGCCCTGAGTTCTTGCCGAGCAGCCAGGCAGGGAGCTGCACTCATATGCGCTGCGATCAGAGCACTTTCCTGCAGCAAACCCCATAGGCTGGGGATGCTCAGTACCAGGATCTCGTCCTGCATCCAGCTTAGCCTTACACGAAGGCAGCAGGGACGCACCCTGGGGAGGGCTGCGTGCTGAGCACGAGCCCTAACGGCACGGAAACCCCCGTAAGCCCGGCTCTCTGCGGCCGGGGAGCGCCCAGCACCTGCTGCGGGGACAAAGCGGGGCCGGGCCGGGGCGGGGGCTGAGCTCGGTCCCTCCTCGGCCCCGCCCGCCGCTGAGCGGCTCCGCCCGGCCCGGCCCCGCCCGGCGCTGGGAGGCAGCAGCCCGCGGCGCGGCCCCGCTCGGCTCGGATCCGCTCGGACCATGTCGCCATGTCGGAAGTGAGGAAGTTCACGAAGCGGCTCAGCAAGCCGGGCACGGCCGCCGAGCTGCGGCAGAGCGTCTCGGAGGCGGTGCGCAGCTCCTTCGTGCTGGTGAGTGCAGGGCGGGGAGCCCCGGTTCGGTACGGCTCGGTACGGTGCCGTGCACGGCACGACGCGGTGCGCTGCGGTGGTACCTTGGGCAGCTCCCAGCCCGAGGGAGCGGAGGCGGAAGGGGCAGAGTTGGCAGGGGATGCTCAGAGCGGGGGAAGAAGAAGAGGAAGGGGATGGGCAGGGGATGGGGAGCGCTGGGCGAGGGATGGAGAGCGCTGGGTAGGGGAAAAGGGCCGGGCAGGGCGCGGCTGAGCCATGCAGGAGATGGGGAAGGGCAGGGCAGGAGGAGAATGCCCTCTCCTGGTACTCCTTCCCATGGGTTGTGCTATGCCATCCTGCCTTCAGCCCCACTCACTGCCTGCCATCGCTGTGCCCAGCTGAATGAGCTCCAGAGGCTTGAGGATCGCAGGAACCAGCACTTCTGTCACCTTGGGTTAGTTAAGTGCTGCTTGCATGGTGGGAGCAAGAATCAGTGAGGATCCATCTGTGCAGGGCAGTGAGCAGACAGGCACAGGAGCTCATCCTGGTAGGGTGCAGGCAATGTGAAGCTGGTAAACAAACGGGGTGGGACTGAAGGGCACAGCCTGGCAAGAGCCACGGGCATTGCCATAAGCTGTCTGCCTCGTGCATCCCAGGAACCATGCGCCAACATCTGGGATGAAAGCCACGTGCTTTATCGGATGCGTTTCATCCCTGCGTGTGGATGCTGCAGCAGGTTGTCTTTGTTGTGCACACAGCTGTGCAAATGTTGGCTGCGGTACCCAGGGGGATGCTGGGGGCAGTTCAAAGCTTCCCTGAGCTCTGCTGGATGTGTTTCACCATTGCTCATTGAATTACTCCTGCATGCAATCACGCTTGACCTTGACTTTGATGGAAGGTTAGTCAATGGGACATGCAGAAAGTGCAGTACAAGTTGAGAGAATAAATCCTATTCATTCTCGAATGGTATATTAAATTGTGTGAGAGCTAAATAGATGGAGGGTTTTAAAAAGTTCTTAATATAATTGTTTTCTTGTAAATGTGTTGATTTCTAAGACCAAAAACAGTCATGGTGACAATCCTGTTTGGTTTCCTTGTGCCAATGCTATTGTTTCCTGTGTCCTTACAGGCTCCTCTGGGGTTTGCTTTCACACTTTCATCAACAATACATACAGATACATGCTTCATAAAAACTGATGGAACCTCTCATTTAGGACCTCAAGAGCTTTGGTATCCTACAGGCAAATGGTGGCACAATGCCTGTGCCGTGTGCCCTCTGTCAGAGCCTGGAGGGATGGGTGGGATTGCGGATGAAAATAAATGAAATCCTGACAGCAGCCTACAGGAGCTGGCAGGGTTCAGCAGCCACTCTCTGTCTGTGCCTCTCCAGGGTTTCATTGCCTGCGCCACCTCTGCCAACTCTCTCTCATTCTCTTTCAGAAAGGCAAATCCCCAGAGCTGCTGTTCTGCTCGCTGTGTTTGCATCCAAGCACTGGAGGAGAGTAGGGCAGGTGGCTCTGATTCTTGCTCTTGGCAGAATTTCCTGCTTTCAACAGTTCAGCAGCAAAGGGATAAATCCCAACACTTCTGCATCCTTGGGAAGAGCCGTAGGATACTGCAGCATTCGGAGAGTGGGAAAGGAGGTGGTATGAGCTTACAGAACTGTCTTGGTTAGCACTTAGGACACTCTCAGTGATTAAGGGCAAGGAGCATGCTCCCCAGGTTGCTCCAAGGAAAAGGTGGTTCCTCTCCCTCCACCCCTTGTAAGGAACGGATGGGATGGGATGGGATTGGTGTCCACGCTCTGGCTGTATCTGAGTCCATAGGGATCTGTGAGGTTGAGCATGGATGAGAGAAAATTGTGGGGCGCAGAGCTAGCACTGTGTGCAGCAGGGCACTCATCTTCCTCTCTGGAGGGAGTGGGCACCATGAAGGTCCGTCGCTGCGTGGTGGAGCTCAGCACTTTGGGCACCCAGGGCACTCCCTCAGGAGGAGGAACTGTCTGGAGTAAGAAGCCATTCGCAGTCTGTGGATGAAATACTGCTAAATGAAAACATCTCCGTGAGGAGAACCTTCAACATCATGGAAAAGGTCAGCCTGCATGGAGCTGTAATTTGTGCGTTAGAGGAGATGCATCTCTGGGCAGGAACACTGCGCTGCTGCAAGGCAGAGAGGCAGCTCCCACAGTGCAGTCCTGCAGGTGCAGTGCAGCTCGTGTCGTGCTCTTTCTGTTCCTGGTTCCCCAGTTACACTGGTATAGCAGCAGGAGAATATTTATTCCTCTCTTTGGTGTGCAAACCTGGAGTCAAGTCAGTCGGGCCTCGGGTGGTAACTTCGCTCCTTTGTGTCTGTGAAAGGGAAGAGATGGAAAGAGCAATGGGGATGTGTCCTGTGCTTCACTCCCAGCCTTCCCCAGGTGACCTGGGGTACCCGTGTCTCTCCTTTGCACCAGCTGCTGGGGTGCAGTCAGTGCTGCTCCTGTTGTTACAAGTGAAGCTGTAGTCCTGATCTGCAGAACCCAGCTGTGGCGGGGAGCCCAGAGGCCACCTCAGTCCCTGTGGATGAAGAGGGATGAAGCGCAGCTTTCACTTGATGCTCTCCTGTTCCCCTTCCTGTACCCAGGAAGTGCTGTTCCCAATTCTGGCATTGCACTATGTTCACAGATGCGCTGTGTAGAGGAGCTCTTTGGCGAGAAAAAAGGCTTCAGCAGGAATCCCTTGAAAGCACACGCAGCCCTGCAGAGCAGCGCCACAAGAACCCTGATTTGTTCTGCCCACTCTTCTTTGCAAAGCTGCAGGGCAGGTTGTACCAACTTCAGCTTTGAATGGTCCTTGATGCATGCTACTGGTCAACAGATGGAGGTTTGGCAGAGTAACCAACAAACGAGGTCACAGCTTAGATAGACGAATTTAGCAAAAGCATTAAACTGGCTGGTGAGATAAATGGCGTGCAAAGCAATGAAGGAAAGTTTCAAGATTTGGTTAGAGAGGGGAACAGCCAAGGCCTAAGTGTGATAATTTAAACCATTCTTAGCCCTGAGATTACATGCAGTTTGATCCTCGGGGCACCAATAGTAAAATACTGCATTCAAACTACAAATTCAGAGCCAACGTGTTGAACTCCAGGAGAAGGATCCAGGCTGGAGCTCAAGGAGAGCAGCCAGGGGACCTCTGGCAGTGAATGGACATTGGTGTTTTTAGCTCAGGCCTTCAATGAAACCTCCCTCCTCCCCTTCTCTCCGTACTTGGGATGTTACTGACTATTATGGGAAGGGGGTGAGGAACCCACAGTGAGCTGCCAGCTAATGCAGGACCTGTGCAACCACAGCAGTGCCATGGGACAGAGCTCAGCCCATGCCCCAGGGATGTGGATGTGTGCTCTGTGGTCTGGTGGAGGTGTCCCTGCATCTCTCCTTTGCCTCGTTTTAGCTTTCCCCCAAAACTTCATGGGGTGGTGTAGTGTTGAGCAGAATGCACGTGGATGAGAGCCGTAATCTCGTAGTGCTGCAGAATAGTGAAGGCTCTGCCTTCTGCCTGGGAACCCAGACCAGCTGCGTAAGGTGACTTGTTTCTCTGCGTGAATCATAGAACCATTAAGGTTGGAAAAGACCACTAAGATCCCCAAGTCCAACCCCAACCCACCCCACCATGCCCATCACCACGTCCCTCAGTGCCACGTCCCCATGCTCTGGAACACCTCCAAGGACGGTGACCCCAGCACTCCCTGGGCAGCCTGTGCCACTGTATCACTGCTCTTTTGAAGAAGAAATTTTACCTAATATCCAACCTGAGAACATAGGGCAGGGCCTTTCCTGGGCCTCCCCTCCTCGTGGGAGCTGCGCAGTCAGCAGCAGCTGAGTACCAGTGGGAGAGGGTTGTCTTGAGCCTGTTGCAAGCTTTCCAAAGGTGTCATTCTCTGAGTTGTGACTGAGCAATAAAATGAGTGGGAGAGATAAGATCAGAGGAACAAGCATTTGACAAAACGCAGACAATCCACTTTCCCACCGTGCTGCCAAAACGAGTCATCTGGTGGCAATTTTTGGTCTCCTACAAGCACTCCGCTTTTCCTTAGATCATTTCTACGCCGATTAACTGAAGATCCATCCACAGCTTCACCAAAGGACACGCACTGGGAGCCCCGTATCTGGGCAGCAGGCTTTCCCCATGCTGGGCGCTGGCCAGCTCGGTAGCACTGCTTGGTGACGTGCATGCTGCACAGTGGGACGTGGCTCCAGGAGTGAGCCCCACGCACCCGGGCACGCTCCCAGCTTGGGCCATGTGTCTGCCAGCACGTCAGCTCCCGGGGGCTGCAGCATGGGACATTGTCTGCTTGCAGACGGCACCGATCCTTGCCACCCAGATGTGAGAGCGCCTTCCCTCCTGTGTTACGCGGCGCTGTGGGATGTGCTGCTGGCAGCTTTGCCATGGGGCTGCAGGCAGCATGCCAGCAGGAGATGGGTTCTGTTTGATCTGGGCTGGGCTGGGCTGGGCTTGTATGTACCACTTGGTTTCAGGCAGACACCAAACAGGAGATAAAAAGCTTCCAAAGAGTGATGTTGAGGAGGTTTTGACTGGAAGCAAAAAGGCACTTTGTTCTTTCTGTGTTTTTTTTAACAGCTTAATCTATATTATATGCTACTGAATTTATACTCCTGCGGAGGAGATCAGCTTCCTGCATAGAATCCTCCTTTAATAAGCTAAATTCGCTTTGATCAGTGTGAAGGCTGTTTATATGCAGTGCTTGTAGTGATCTTAGTGCTCAAGAGAGGCACGGAATGTATGCATGTTCCCCTTTGGGTGCAGTCGATATGCTGTGTTTGCATAACTTCAATAGCAAAAGAGACGTCTTGGAGACATGGGAGGAAATTCTGCCCTTGCTTCAGTGGGGGTTTTACTTCTGAAGTGCCACCACCACATGCTTGGGTGACTTCTGTGGAAGCGCTCACAGTGAGGTTATTACTCATAGAAAACACTTCAGTGCATTCTCAAAATGAATCATGTGCCTTCCTGAACTGGGGCTCTTGCTGTCAAGGATTGCATTTAGCTCAGTGCTAAATGGCCTCGGGCTGTGTGTGCGGTGCAAGTGGTCGGGGCTGTTCCTGCCTGAGAGCACAGCAGTTGTGCTCTGGGTGAAGGGCATCACTCTGCAGAGGGCTGCAAGGCCTCTGCAGCACCACGCAGATACCTGGGGCCGCTTCCTACAAATCTCCAGAGCATCTCCCACTGACACCCAGTCTGGAAGAGAGAACAGTGCTTCCTTATGCTGAGAAGTGGGCACTGTAAGATGAGCCACTTCCTGAGGTTTTTGGACAAGCTTCAGATAGACAACAAGTCTTATCGTTCCCAAAGCATCCTTGAAATATGTTTGTGCTCATTACAGGAAGGCTCTGAGGATGTGAGCTCTAGCACACACACCACATCTAGTGAGCTGTGTGGCTGTGCTTTTTGTTCTCATTGGGAACAGCTGAGAGTGGTTGGTTCTGTGCAGGAGGCAGTGCCATGGAAATGCAGGTGTCCCTGCACTGACAGCATCTGCCCCGACTTGCCGCCGGCAGTGCCTGGAGCAGATGGTTGTCAGCGGTGCCGGCGGCCAACTGCCAGCAATGCGGATGGGGATTTGGTGAGCTCAAAATCCAGCGAGGGGATGGCTGGGGGGCTTTGTTTCAGCCCTTTCTGGTATCTGGAGATATTTGCAGTGTATCCCCCCCCCCAAGGACCAGGAGCATTTGAACCTGGGCTGCTGGAGTGCATATTGTAGCATCCTTTTATATAGGCAGTTTGGTGGCTCTTACATGATTCCATTTAGCTCTTTGCACACTGATTTATCATCTCTAATGATGCAAAATTACGCAAAGCTTTTGACATTTCTATGGCCTGAGAATGCAAATCACAATTGCACACAGCGGTTGAAGAGCAACTGGTCTTAGGGCTGTGGTTTTAGGTTTCCCTGCTTAATTGGCCTCCTCGCTCCTGTTCTGGCCAAGGAAGAGAAGGATGGGTTTGTGTGCCTTTGTGGGCACTGCTGTCATCTTAGAAATACTGGAGCACAATTCCCTGTCACCATCTTCCTCCATCTCTTTCATTCCCTTAAACAGTGCAAATCAAAGCTCTCCCTTGCCAGCTGTTCTTCCCTTCAGCGCAGCCCTGTCTCATCTTTACAGCTTTTCTCTGCCTCCTGCTGCTCCTCTAATGGGGTCAGGTCTGCTTGTTCCTAACCCCTTTCTCACCCCTCTCTCCTTTTTTGCTGAAATGCAATTTCTTTCTCTTTCCTATTAATAACTCCTGTCATGAGGCTGTCCTTGGGGAGTGGCTGTGTGGAAGGAGACCACTGCTTGGGTCCAGAGTATCCTGGCTCCTTCCTCCTGCCCTCACTCCATAGTGAGTGACATCCCCACCGCAGCACCCTGGCCCCTCCATCCCCTGAGCAGGGACACGGCAAAGGCACAGCTAGAAAGATGGCTTCTCCCCTGGACAAAGCTAGGACCTGGTCATGTCTTGGTGCTATACATTTTTCCCAGTGACAGCCATACTTAGAGCTGTATTGTTCTGGTGGTCGGGAGCCTGGGATGTGGGTTGGAGCTGTGCTGTGCTAGGAGGGCACAGATGGAGGACAGGACCACAACTTGCAAGCTGAGTGCTTGGGGTGGGTGTACCCAAGGGGCAGTGATGTCCCAAAGAGCAGCAGAAGCTATGGCTCACCCATTTCTCAGGTGTTTGGTGGAAGTGGTGAATCCATGAGTGGCAAATTTTTTGTGCAGCTCAACCCCATGCATCTGCAGATCCACTGCATGCAGAGTCAGGAGAGAAGAAAGGAGCCTGCATCTCCTGGAGGAAGGTGGTGGAGAGGGCTGAATGCAGCATAAAGCTGGGTGTCAGGGAGGTCGCCTCTTCCTGCAGTGGTTTGGAAAGTTACATTCAATCTTTTCCCCTGTGCTCTCTCGTCTCTTTGCATAATGCTGACATTCGTATGGTTGTCTTTGCTTTGGGGAAGCTTGGAGGTGCCTCCACCAAGAGCATTATTTTGGCTGGGCTGAAGCACTGCAGTGCCTGCCCGGCACCTATAGAGCATGCAGCCACACAGTGCTTACTGGGGAGAAAACCATTTAACTTTGCAGCTACTGCAGACAGCTGAGGTGGGAGCTACGCAGACAACTTCCTGAGCTGTTTCAATCACCACCGACATCTCTGGGGCTTGACTTCACTGTTGTGGGTGTTCACCTTATTGCTAAGGCAACCCAAAACCCATCTGCGACTTCCTGCTCCGGTTCCCCTACCGCACTGCAGGGACTGGGGCGAGCCCCCAGCCATGGTTTGCCTGCAGGAGTGGCTGCAGGGCTGGCTTGGCCCAGAGCATGAGGTTTCTTGAGTGAAAAACAAGGAGTTTTGGGAGCAGGCAGGAAAGGGAGGGGTTCTGCCTGTGTGCAATTAATTGTTTTAAGATGTTCTGAAGTTGGATCTTCTGGAACTGGATGCTAAATATAAAACTCATACTACATAAATAAATGATGAAATAGCAGTGACATCTGAAAAGCACTTTGGGGTGCTCCAGTTAAGAGCTTATATAAATAACAAGTATTATTGTTGTTGTAATTACTATTTCCCCTTTTTTAGCATGCCTGCGCTTACAGAATGTTTTGAGAATTCGTGTCTGGCAGAAATTCTGCTGTCCCATGGAAACCAGTAGCTTTTTGCCAATTTCTATTAGCGCTATTATTTTCAGAGGAGAAAATCAAAGCAGGGCTGCGTTTCCATCTCTCTGACGCTCTGCAGCAAATGCTCAGCTGGATGCAGGTGCAGCTCGCTGACACAGGGATGCGCTGAGGGCAGCAGGGCTGGGTTTGAGCCAGGACATACCCATGCATGCAGGGAGAAGTGGGTCTTGGGTGTATCTGGGGACTGGAGATGCTTAGCATGTCCCAGACACAACCAGCCTCTGGTGGTGCGTTTCCTATTGGTCTGCGTTGTTCTTTTCAGAGGTGATATGCACAGGTTGGCTGCAAACCCACCACTCTGTTGAACAGCTGTTTCCTTTAGCTCAAGTGATTGTGCAAGTTTCTCAGCTTTCAGGAAAAAAACAAACAAACAGCGTTTCTGGCCATCGTGGTTGCAGATCTAAGCTTCAAAATGTGATTGTCCTAAAAACTGTGAAGTGTGGAGTCCACTTCTAAATATGTGGAAGGGAAATGAAGAGCCGGACACTGGTTATCCTGACTTCCTATCATCAACTTTTTGACCATTGCGTCAGGCTTTCTCCAAACTTTTATCTTGAACTGATGCTCTTAAAGACAACACTGATAACTACAAACACTTCCTTTTCCATTAGAGAATTGGGCATAACATTGAAAAAGGGGATATCAAAGCTCCAAAATACCCTTTTGATGCATGGTTCTGAGCTAGGTTCACCAGCTTGGATTCAATCCCAAGTGAGTGCAAACTGGCAGTGTGCACTGACCCAGAACCCAGCCTGTGCTGGCCCCACTGCATGCAGCAAAAGTGGCCAGAGGTAGGGGGGAAAGGAAAAGTTGCAGCAATTTGATCTGGTTTTTTTGCAGTAATCCCTCATGAAAGTCTTTCATTTGGATGCCAGGATCTGCCTCAGAGTGCTTAGCTGAGCCCTCAGCCCTGTGCACCTTGTCCTGCAGGAGCAGGCAGGTGTGGGCAATGAGACTGCTTTTGTGCAGCACTTGAGCTCTGCGCTTTGGGATGGAAAACATGGGTCATTTTCACTGCAGATGTTTTCTTGCAGGGTGCCAGAACCATGCGCCCATCCTCCCTTCCCCATCACTTGATTTTTTATTTCAGTGAGCACTCCAGGCAGAGCCAGCCATCTCTGTTCAGTGCAGAGAAGGGGGAGAGAGGGGTACAGCAGCCTTGCGTGGGAGTGCTTGCTGAGAGAGTGCTGGGGATTGGGGAAGGAAGAGCCTGCTGTTCCTGCCTGGACCATGGCTAGGACAGACCTGTTTCAAGGGTATGGGATGAGCAGCACTGGGGTACCCTGCATCACCTAGCATCTTGCCAGGGATCCCACACTGCCAGAGGGAGGATCTTTTTGCTTCTGGGATGGGAGAAAACAGATGAGCAGAACCCCTTCCTTCCTCCCTGCCCAGTGCCTCTTGGGACCCCGCTTTTCTCCAACCGCTGTCTCCGGACTCAACTCAGCCTTCCCAAGAGCTTCCCCCAACAGAGCCGTCCCCTCTGCCTGTAACCCCCTCCTGTCCCTCATACAAAGCCCTCTGAGGGTTTTTGGGTCAGAATTGTGGCCAAATCCTGCAGACTCTTCCTAGAACACAAGGCTTTATGCCTCTAGCACAGCTAGGATTCCTGTCTGGGCATTTGCCTTGTGTTTTTAAACGTCCTTCTCTTCAGACAGCGTAAAAATAGTCTTGGCCTGCTCATACCCTGTCGTATTGACTGTTTTTCCTCCCTGTGGTTTTACTGTAGCCCATGTCTGCACAGCTCACCCTGGGCCCTGCTGTTCCATCCAGCTGACAGCCGGGTTTGCAGCACCGCCCCATGGGAGCTGCCTCTTTGCCTCCCTCCTGGCTTCTCCTCCAAGCGTGGCTGTGCTGAGAAGCCTGCAAAGTGCTTGGCAGTGGTGAGGCTGCATCGTGTTGTGCCTGCTGCCGTCTGTGCTGACTAATGCTGCTGCCCTGCTTGCCCTTCCTCCCCTGTTGCTCTGTTCCCACCTCTTCCCTCTCTCCTCTGCTTCTGAAGGCTTTGGGCCAAAGACGCTGTTTGGCTTTGTACTGGGTTATGATGGTTCCAGATGATAGGCAAGCAAAGCGCTTCTCGCTTTTTGTTGTTCTTCGTTATGCCCAGGCTCCTGGGATGATGAATTATGTGTGAATCTCGGCTTTTTTTAATGAAGCGCTCCAGCCTTCCTGCAAGCTGGAGCTAGAGCCTGCAAATGCGATCAAATGGCAGTGCTGGAGTTGGGGGCTGAGAAAGTGAAGAGCCACAGATGTGCTACTTAAATAAAAAACCTCTTTAGGACTACATGGTCTGAGAGTGCCATAACTAGTGGTCTCTGAACCCCTGCCTTTGGAAAAGCTTTTCTATGGAGTGAAATCCCTCACTTCGTGTGCCCATAGAGGTTGCCAAGTGGGTTTCTTGGTTCCCAGATTCCATGTAAACTTTCCCATGACATTCGGGTTTCATGAGTAAAGCCCTAACTGGGGAGTTTTCTCTGTTTGAGTGGTCTCTCTGCATTTGCAGATGATGTGCTGTGGTAGGAAAGGGTCCCTCCCTGGGCTGCTGCTGCTCTCGGAAGCGATGTGTCTGTGGGTGGTATGGCCAAGGGGTGTGCGCTTCCTCTTTTTTGCCCTTGAACTTTGAATCAATTCCCCATTTTGAATTTGTCTCCTATTTCCCGTGTATTTCACCCTCTTGGTCCTTTGGGATTCATTTTAATATCTGTACTTTGCTAAGTGTTGCACCTAAGTGCATTACAAGGTTGCAGATGAAGTAGTAGATAGGCTGTAAAATGCTCACTAGATTTTAGGAACAGTCTGAGCCAATACCTTCATAGGTACATGTGGTCCATGCTGATTGCTTTTCTCTCAGACACATCAGAGAAGCGTCACTTTCAATACACAGATCACTTGTGTCTCTAGCTGCTTTGTGAGCATGGGTTCATGGCACTGGCTCTAGCTTCACATCTGAGGAATAGAAAAGCTGTCGTGTGCTGGGTGCTGCCACACCCTGGAGTGTTTTGATGGAGGCAGGGATGGCCTCACGTCATCCCCACTGGGGACCAAAGGGGAGAAGTGAAAGCTGACATTGTGTAGTCATTGTGCTGGGGCTGTGGGTTCTTCTGGGGCTATGGGTTCTTCTGGGGCTGCCTTCTGCTGAGCAGGGGGAAACATGAGCTGTCAGCCCACGCGGGGCGGGTGTCAACGCAACGAGCAAATTGGTTAACGCAGAGCCAAACCAGCCGGGTTTGCCATCAGATTGCTTTCTTCTCTGGATATTGTTTGTTTTAAATGAGAGCCAGCCTGAAAGGACTGAAAATACACACGTTTCTGATCGTTTTCCCTTGGCTGCTGTTTTAAAATAACCTCACATTAAACATTTTTCCCTTACTTTCTGTACAGTAGTGTCACTGCGGTTCTACCTCTTGTAATTCTGGGAGAAAGAGAGCTCAGAAAATCATTAATCACATAATAAAAATGATACCACATTTGTACAATTTACAAATGCAGGACAGTAGAAGACAGGTGGCCATTGTGTTCGGAGCCATAAAAGTTGAAAATAGAAATGCCCTTTCCAGTTCTTCTCAATATGAATGTGTGAAGCCTTGTTTATAAAGCAAATGTAAGGATTTTTATATGCTTTGCAAATGGCAACAGACAGGAGATGGCTCAGGGCAGCGAGGCTGGGGACACTTCCGTGGGGTTTTCCTGGGGCCCAGCTCTTTGTGCTGCCTTGCGCTGGCGTTCGTGGGCATGTTTCTGTTGAAGCAGTTCAATTGAATTTCCTGTTCAAATGCCAGCCAGCTTGCTTCTTGGTGGAGAGTCAATAGTGGAATAGATGGGCTGTTGTTTCGCTTGTGCCCTTGTCCAAGAGGAGCTCGTGACCCAGCCTGGGCCCTGCCGACCGCCCTTCCCTCATGCAGGCCCATGCTCCGCGGAGCAGGCCTGCTTTGGCAGCACTGCACATTTTTTTCCTGCAGAAATGGGTTGGATTTGTTGCTGGACTGGCAGCATTTCTTTACGCTTGAATATTGGCTTTCCCTGTGGAGGAATTTGTGGTTTCTAAGACTCTAATTGCTTTAGTGTAATAGTTCTTCCTCCGCTTTCATAATGACTTTGGTGGCCACCATCTGCTGTTGTGACAGCGCTGGGCAGCAGGGCCGGGCCCACTCTGGGAGAGGTGTGCTTGAACCCTGCTCATCAGAAGAACTAAGACTTCAAAATCTGCTTTTCAGGGCTTAGCGTTTTATCTCCTGCCCTGCTGGGACCAGAGGGTGAGCGGGGCTCCCTCCTCCTCTGCAGCTCTGTTTGCAGGGCCCTGACAGACAGACGGAGGTGTCTGTGTTTCCGGGGCAGCAGGCAGAGGCCACACCACATCCTTTTCTCAGCAGTTGCTCTGCTTGCATACAGCTTGACCTACATCCTTTGAAACGTTGCTGTGGTTCCCCTCATGGCCTATGATTACTAATTCCGTTGTGTCACGCCGGGTGCACTGCGAGTAGTATTGTCCTGCACTCGTGCTGCAAAGGGCCATCACACAGCTGAATTCGGAGTACCCAAAGCCACTACTTAACACCACAGCAATAAACAATAGGCTCTTAGAAGGAATCTAATTGACCCTTTCCGTAGGGCAGGGTGAAATGGGGAGCTGGTGTGAGTTTGAGCAGCTCACACTGGGAGTGATTCTGGGATTGCTGCGGGGATGGCAGCAGAGCTGTTGAGATTTAGGGACGCCAGACCTTACATCTGCAAATGGGAGAGCAGTCTGTGAGCATCCCGATGTGTTAATTCACGTTAACGTGCCAGGCTTGGCAAATCTGCAGCAGTGCATAGCATTGTAATGAAATAAGACTGGTGCTTCAGATGATTAACCAAATTCAATTAAGCATTTAAGGAGTGTGAGGCTAACTGAGGAAAAACTGGATTCCTTCCCTCCATCTTCCTGCTGGGTTTTAGGGACTTCTGTTTTTCAGGTGATCCTTTTCTTTTACATGAGATCCCTGTGTGACTCAGGTCCTGGAGCAGGAGCAGCTCTGAGTGCAGTGCTGGGGCCAGCAGCTCCCATGCCACAGACCCCAACAGCCCAGCACACAGCGTGGGCTCTCCTTGGGGCCACACTGCCCTTCCCCAGTTGTGACCCAGTGGGCTGCTTCCTGCGATGCTGCAGTGCCGCTCAGTAGGCTCTGATTGTTTCTTTCAGGACTGCATTAGGAGTGAGGCAAAGTTTTCCAAAGAGCGATTAAGAGGGAACCGTTTCAACTATCTGAGCAAATCCCTGCTGGAGTCCTGCAAGCATGGAAAATAGACATTTTGAATGCGAGAATGCCTGGGGCAGGAGGTGTACTTGCCCCAGTCAAAAGTAAGAGATTCTCTGTGGACAGCCAGAAGCAGGGCAAAGCAGGTGCCCCCAGCTGGAGGCATCGCTCACGTTGGTAACACAGGTTTGACTGCACACAGGCTCCATGCCATCCTCCCTCAGCAAGCTGCTGGGATCTCATCTTGCTGTTGAGATGCTTGGGAAACACAGTGCGAGAGGTACCCTCCTTGCATTTCTGAAGTGCTTTGGGGAAAATATTTCATCTTGGATTTTATTAAACATATTACAAGCTTGCCAGGTATGCGCCTGGAATGGAGGAACAGCCAGGGAGCTATGGGAACAGTTCATCCAAGTGAAAATATTCAGCTAAGTTTGCTGATGATGAGGGAGATTCTGACATTCCTTTCCTAAGGGTGAACAGCCCCACCTGCAAGGGCATGCTCTCCCAGGGGTATGTGCCAGCCTAGCATCACACGTTAGAACCATCCACAGCATGGCCAGGCATCAGCAGACTTTTGGTTGGAATTCAACGAGAGACAAAATTGATGTATCGGAATTTCCTTCCTCTTTTATCGTAACTATTCATTTGCACATGGTGTCATGTGTTTGCTTATGGTGTACAGAGTAATTTTCACAATTGCAGTGCTCGATTTGCGCTCTTGAAAGCTGAAGTCTAGGGCTGGAGAGCTGAGATGATGTTTTCCTGCTTTGGAAGTTGCCTTTGTGGTTTTTTTTTTTAACTCTGTTTTCTGGACTTGTAGCATGAACAGAAGTAATACAATAGAAAACATACTGGCATTCTCCTAATAGTTTTTAATGATGACTCCAGGCTTTTTGGGAAAGTTCCTCTTGCTGCCCAGAAATGTAAATAGGAGCAAAGCAGGCCCTAGAGTTTTCCAACCGTGGGTGTGGTTTATGCAGAGGGCTCTCCTGCCTTTCCAAGGGGATCTTCCTTCCACAGAGAGAGATCCCTGTGCTGGAATTGCAGGCAGCTTGTTTCCATTCCGCCAGCAGCACCTTTACAGAGAATCTCATCAGCTCATCTAGCAAAACCAGCTTCAAGCTGGTGCAGGAGCCCGTGTTGCTGCTGAGTTGTGCTCATACTGGAAGAAGCTGGAGCTTGCAGCTGTTAAAGCTGCAGCCTGTCCAGGAGGATTTCTTGCTCCATTAAGAAATTAGAGACTGTGCCTAGGCAAAAACAGCACAGTACTTGCTTTCTTCCTGTAGTTTATAACCAGGCCTGAATAACTTAACCCCTTGTTTCTGTCTCTGCAAAGCATGCATGCCAGTGCTTCCTTGCATCGTGAGTGCATCCAATTGTTGAGTTAATGGGCAATCCATTGCTAATGCAGTTTGAAGACGTCTGACTAAATTATGTACAAGATGTTAGTTACTGGTTATTTTATATATCTGTAATTATTACTCCCTTTATTTCTCCTACAGGAAAAAACCAAAGTGGTTGAACCCTTGGACTATGAGAACGTGATTCTCCAACGCAAAGTTCAGATCTACAGTGATCCCCTCCGGGACCTGCTGATATTTCCGATCGACGATGTGTCTGTGAGTTTGTGCTGGCTTTTTTTTCCTCTTTGAGGCTCATTCATCTCCAGTCCTGCTTACCTTGGAAAATTTCCACGCTCGGCCACATGTTGATTTTGGCTGTGTTACTGACACATAAAAGTGAAATGACCCCCTGGTGATTTGGGCCCACTGCATTTATTCAAAACAAGCATCAAGCCCTGGAGACCCAGTTTGCACTGAAACCATTTTTCCCTTTTCCCTTCAGCTCTCAGTCATCAGTCGGCAGAGAAGGACTGTCCAGTCTACAGTGCCAGAAGATGCTCTCAAGAAAGCTCAGAGTCTCTTTGTCAAAGAGGTAGGGGCAAAATTCCACCCAGTGCCTGCCCGCAGCACCTTCTCCCTTAGGCAAGATGTTCTGCTGTAGCTGCTGGTCTACAAGGTTGCAGATCATTTTTTCATGCATGGGAAGAGCTGATTGCTAGCAGGGTTTTTACACTAGCTAGTTCCCACACACGCCTCTTGCGCTTTGCTTCTTTCCAGCAGGTTTTGTACTCAGACAATGCTTGAGCTGAAAGGGGCAGACATGCAGCAGGGCAGGGGCTGGGCTGCACAGCCTCCCTCGCTGCATCCTGAGCGCTGCAGGTTTGTTCTGTTGAAATGCTGCTCTCTAGGATCATTCCCCTCCAAGGGCAGTGGAAATAAATGCAAAGTGATGGTCAGCATTGAATGAGAGGCGCTGCAGTTCTGAGGGCAGGAAATTGGCTCCTTCTTGGAAAGCAGTCCCCTCCCAAATTACTGCTCCTTTTTTAAAGACTTGGAGCTCTGTAGATTCAAAATCAGTAGCTGTGTCTAGCCAGATGCTGTGTGATTTTTGTCTCTGTGCTTAGAAGGTTCCTATGAAATTCTGTGTGGCGGCACAAAATAAGTGAAGCAACCCTGCTTACCTCACCCAGCAGCCCGTAACCGTTTGGACTTGTGCATGGTTTTGTTGTGCTTGCTGTAGCTCTCAAAGAGCTCTATTGTTTTCCTTCCAGTGCATTAAAACCTACAGCTCCGACTGGCACGTGGTAAACTACAAATATGAGGAATACTCAGGAGACTTTCGGATGTTGCCATGGTAAGTGTCACGCTCCCGTGGAATACTAATGCATGGTCACAGGGCCGTGGTTTGATCAGGCTTAGGAGAAACAGTCAAAGTAGGTCTGAAGAGCTTGCAGAGAAGTGAGGCAGCAATGGAGCAACAGTGTTGAACAAATCCTATTAAAATTTGCAAATAACCTTGCAGCCTGATCTGACTTCTGTTTTAGTGAGATGGGAGATAGATGGGCCTGCTGCATCCCTGTGTTGAACAAATGCAAGTCAGCAAAAACTCTGCAGAGATAAACAGCTAAAACAGGGAAAGCTAGTTATGTGTTCTTTGCACTGAGCTTCCACAAGGTGCACTCAGAAGTTGGCTCTCTCCAGCTGTAAGGGGTGGGGGTCTCCTAACATCTTCTGCAGAACTTGCTAGTGTATCTGGCATGGGATAGCTGGCATAGAGGATCCTTGTTTCCCAGTCATTAACAATTCAAATGTGTTGTGATTTCAGCAAATCCTTCAGGCCAGACAAGATTCCAAGCCACGTGTTTGAAATCGATGAAGACTTCGAAAAAGATGAGGTAAGGAGAAAATGTTTTACATATTCCGCTCTAAGATCTGTTAAAAATTTCACAAGGCAAAGTCAGAATTCACTTCCCAGGAGTGGTTTTGTGGTGAGATGCTTCATACTACAGATATGGGGCCAAAACTGAGACATTGATTTAATTGAAAGCGGGGCAAGATAGTCTGTTGGAGCCAAGAGTCTCCTAAATTAGGTGGAAGATGAGCCATCATGTTTTTCATGGCTTTTCCACTTGATCCAGTGCAGCAATGAAAGAGAAAAAAAAAAGAAGCCAGCTGACAAACTAAGTAAAATTCTTCATGGCTCTAATTTAAAGCAGACAGTTTGGTTTCCAGCCGCATGGTGATGCTACAATATCAGGGTCCTCTTCTTAAAAAGGTTTGTGTTCTGCCTCATAACAGTTCTTACTGTGTATATCACATTTTTTTTGCAGAAGGAAGGTAGCACTTTCCTATGTCAATCACCATGTGAAGTTTAGTTCACACACTTGGCATTAAGAATTCTTAGATTACAGTGTAAGGAGTTTAGTGCAGCTGTTTAAGTTCTGCATGGCACTGAGATGCTGTTGCTGAGGAACAGGCTGAGGAACAGGGAAGTTTCTTTCTTGCAAAGCTGTAGATCTGAAGAGTTATTTCAGCATGCTTTTAGTTATTGCTATATATGTCTCTCTTGTGAGTGACAGGACGAGAGGGCATGGCCTGAAGTTGCGGCAGGGGAGATTTATGCTGGATGTTAGGAAGTACTACTTTTCTGAAAGAGTGGTCAGGAGCTGGAATGGGCTGCCAAGGGAGGTGGTTGAGTCACCGTCCCTGGAGGTGTTCAAGAAACATTTAGATGTTGTGCTGAGGGACATGGTTTAGTGGGGTTATTGGTGGCAGGTGGATGGTTGGACTGGATGATCTTGCAGGTCTTTTCCAACCTAGCTAATTCAATGATTCTGTGATTCTATGTCCCAACACACTTCTTGTCTGACTGAGACGGCTTTTTCCTATCAAATCTGGCTTTAATTTTTCGGCTGTGTTGTTAGTTTGTTGTTCACTTGAGCTGTTACCTCCTTAATTGTATCTCCTTTTGGCTGGAGAAAGAGCTGTGTGTTATCTTATCAGCATGCCTCTGAAAAAGTAAAGAGACAAAGATATACTATCCATATGTGGTAGAGAGCATGCTTTCTTCTGATCAGGGTCCCAAATACACAAACAAATGCAGTTACCAATGTTGGTAATGGAAGAGTATTCCAAGTACCTTGGCAGAGATATTTTGGCATTTATGTCTTTTGGCTTGGCCATATCTAAAGGATTCTGTTACCGTTTCCTGACAGAACATTTACATGAAGATACGCAATGGAAATTCAAGTGAAAGAATTCTCTTAATTCTCTGGATGAAAAAGGTTGAAGCATTTTGAAGGAGAAATCGTGGGTTGTTTTACCCAGGGAAATAAAGCATTCAAAACTTCTTTTCATTGGAAGCATGGCAAGAAAAGTGTTGAAAAGCTGCAGTTTTGGATGCAGGAGATGATATAAAGCAGTGCCTTGATAGCTCATCAGCAGATAGTCCAGGTCCACCTCTGCTGCTGAGTCACTGGAAGGGCCAGGGCAAGTTTCTTTCGTCTCGTTTCCCCCTGTCCGTAGTGGAGGTCACTGCTGGGTGTGGGTGGAGGGCTGCTCTCCCTTTCTGGGAGCACAGGGCTGGACCAAAGGTAGAAATCTCAACCAGCGTGCCAGGAACAGCGCAGCTGCGTCACTAGAGACTTCTTGGTTTGATAAATGCAAACCATGTCAGTTACATTTCAGCTGTTTGGGTTTGGTGTTCTTTTACCTCAGTTTGAAATGGAAAGTTGATTTATGCAAAAGGAAATGATGAAATAAATCTAAGTGCTGCATTTTGCAACTGTCCAAACAGGCCATTTAGAAAATGTCCTACTTCCCCAGGTTTTTGAAATACTGCCTAACAACCAGTGTGCATTTCCTCATTGCAAAATCCCCGTGCAGCTCTGTCAGCATAGATGTACTTTTTCCTTTGAAAGGTGACCCAGACTAGCTTGCTTCACTCCTTTGTTGGAAAGAGATGGCTCTGAATTTTTTTGTGATAGCACTGTACATGTTAAGTGTGCATTCTACACTGTGGGGTTAACTATGTCGCTGTGGTTATGAGTATTGCTTTCCAGTGCAGACATACCCCTAAGTCCCAGGAGAATTTTACACAGGAGGCAGTCAAGCTGACCTGCTCTTTTTCTGGTCTTTTGCTCTCTTTCAGGATTCCTCATCACTGTGCTCCCAGAAGGGCGGTGTGATAAAGCAAGGCTGGCTGCACAAAGCAAATGTCAACAGCACAATCACTGTTACCATGAGGGTGAGACTGATCCCGTGTTTAGGTTAATTGTGAACAAGACACAGCCTCTTTTAAGTTCAGATCACATCTCTAAAGGCCGTGGGAGTGCTGTGATGGTTTCAGGTTTGGGTGTGTCCATCCCTCTTGTAGGGCATCCCAAGGTGGGTTGGAAAACACAGTCTGGAAATAGCTTTTGATCCTTCGTGCCCAATGCACTTCAAATCACGAAAGGCAAGCTGAACAAGAAGGCAAAGTGTACTCAAGTAAACCAAGACTGTTTTTACAATGAGCAGCAGAGGCTAGGAAGATGAAGGCAATTTAAATAACAAACAGCTGCCCTGCAGAGAATACTCTCTGAATTGATAGTTTCCTTACTGGTAGGAAATATGTTCAGAGAGAGGCTTTAAATTGAAATGACAAGTCTTTGCTCTAAAAGCAGGGATGATGTCACTGAGGAGACAGAAAACTACTGACCTCAAAGCAACAGCTGCCTTGTCTCTTGTTCTCCCTTGCACATAATCTGGCCTGACATTGCTTAGGTTTTGTAGTGGAAATTTTTAGTAGTTCCACTGCAGGTTTCTGCCATGGCATGGAGCCTGTCCGATGTTCCACCGTGCAGCTGCCCTCTTACAGCATAGAGAGAATACTGTGCAGTTATCCTCAGCTGAGCGGCTGAGGGATGGCTGCAGTGAGGTTCTTTGCTTTGTAGGTAATGACAGTCTCTGCAACAAGCTGCTCATCTAAATGATGCCAGAGGATAGGATTCAGAGGGGTTAGGCACAGTGCTCCCTTCCAGTTCCATGCAAGTGAGCAAGTGGTTTTATTGAACATGTGATTGTGTCAGCAGTGATGGGGGCACGGAATTACTGGTAGTCTCCCATCTGGGGTGAAAAATGTTGTGCTCCTTGGTAGTTCTTCCACGTATTCAGAACAGAGGGAACGCTCAGAGCCTTGCGATGCTGCTTGCCCTGGGGTGCTTTGCATTTCTCCTAAGAGTGATATCCAGCCACTGTGAGATGCACTCTGTGCCTCGCACACCTGCCAGCGTATGGTGCTGTCTCAATTGCTGCCAAAATGCTCTCCTGAATTATAGTCCAGTGCCTATGGGCTGACAAGTGTGAAGGAAGGTGTTCTGAGAGAGAGCTGGAGAGTGTGTTGTTTTTTTTTAATTAACTCGGTCTTCATAACAATAACTCAAACACACAAGTACCTCTCCCAAACTTACTGCATTTGAGATGGGAACTGAACACGCTAAGCCAAAGCCAGTTCATGAAAATAGATGTGTTAGAAAAAAACAACAACAACACAAATCCCCAACAAAAAAAAACCGTGAGCGCTTGCATGGATTGCAGTGTTCTATGGCTTGAATTTGAATGCTAGGAATTTCCACATGTCTGTTCCAAAGTCTTCTGGAGAATTACTTTGTAATTCTGAGGTCTTTATGAAAAGAGGCTCTGGAAATACCTGCTGGAGGGCAGGATGAATCTGATGCGCTGATCTGGATTTGCCATGTGCAGATAACTGAGGCTGGAGCCAGCTGAGAGAGGAGTTGGAAGCCCTGGGGCTTTGCTTCAGATGGATGAACTTATAATAACAATAGAGACATTGAAATTAAAGCAGATGACAAAATCTCTCATTACAAAACCAAGTCATTCTCAAAGGGGTGCATCTGCAACACTCAAGGGTCATCAGTGCTTCTTGTTAGGATATTTTCTCAGTAGCAGGAAGTCAGACACTGAGACTGTTGCTTGTGATATCCAGCAGAGTGAGTGCTTGCATGAGTGAGATATTGTACTTTTGCAGGTATTCAAGAGGAGGTATTTTTACCTGTCACAACTCACAGATGGCTCCTACATTCTTAATTCCTACAAAGATGAGAAAATTTCAAAAGAATCCAAAGGCTGTATTTTCCTGGATGCTTGCAATGATGTTGTCCAGGTAGGTGTGCCTGTACTTGGGCTTATGCTTTGCGAGCTCAGAGGTGGAAATGCTCAGTCTGTGACATCAAGAGGCAAAAGAAAGTGCTTACCAACTAACCCAAATGTGCAGCCCTTTGGGTGTACTGCTCCCAAAATGCCTGAAAGGTTTTAGAGAGGGTATTTGTACAGGGCTTAAACTCAGATGAGAGCGAAGTGTAGCAGTGCGTCACTGCTGTGCCTTCTGCCGTTCCTGTCAGTGCTGAAGCTCTGAGCACCCAGTGTGGCAGAGCTGGTACACAGCAGCTTGAATTACTTGGCAGCACAGATGAGTCAGAGCAGTGTACTTCCATTTATCTTTCTGAATACAGCTAACACAGTAGTGAAGATGTCTCAGTGATGTACAGGATGTACTGCCCAAGTTGCATCGGATCTGCCTGGGTTTCTCATTGGGAAGTGCTGTTTAAAGATAGAGATCAGAATATTATATTGAACTGCTTGCCTCTAAGATAGATTCCTCTAAAAGTGCCGCATTACTTATTGTGATGGACAAATCCAGCTTTTGCAGATAGGAGCTTTGCAGAAAGTACCGTGCTGATTTATTGAGGGAAGTGTAACACCAAGCTTGCCCTTTCTTCTTTGTTCAGTGTCCCAAAATGCGCCGCTACGCGTTTGAACTCAAGACGATAGATAAGTACAGCCACTACCTCGCGGCTGAAACCGAGCAGGAGATGGAAGAGTGGCTGGTGACTCTGAGAAAGATCATTCAGAGCAATACCGAGAGTTCGGTGCAAGAGAAGAAAGATACTGTGGAAGCTGCACAAGGTCAGTTCATAAATCAATACCTGCCTTCACCCTTCTCCTGCAGGAAACAAGGAGGGTGGCTGCAGGAACATCCATTTTTCTTTCTGGATTAATGGCAAGAATTGTGGCTGACGCACGATGTTATGCCAAATGGCTTAGTGTAATGGAGACAATATTCTGAAGGATAAAAGTGGAGAGAAACATGACCCTTCCTCTGGTTGGGAAATCCATGGCAACGTTTCAAGACCCCTGGAAAGTTGGAGCTGGGCTGAAGTTCTGCTTTGGAAAAACCTAGCAGGCTGTTAATAGTACATTCTGCTATTAGTAACGTATGGAAAAAATCTTACATCCAAGTGGAAAAGTCTCTATAAATTATCCATAAACTATTTTTGTGCTATTGTAAGCAAATATTGCAGGATGCTTTCTGGCAGAGGAAAACGGAATGGTGCTCCTGCAGTTGTTTTGAACATCTGCTTTTCGTGTCCTTGCAGATGATGAATCAAGCACGCAGGGAAAATCAGAAAACATCTTGGAGAGCCTGGAGAGAAGCATGCATCCAGAGCTGATGAAGGTATTGTGTTTGCAGGGACTGCTCTCCCAACCCCACCCCTAGCTCTCTCCACCATATCTATTTCCTGCACGATCCAGAGTGCAGCTGCCTACTGCTATCTGCTTTCTCGGTTAGCACGGCCCCATTGCTTTACACTGTGTAGTGTTTGTGGATACAGCTGGGAAGCCTTGCACCATCACAAAGGGAACCTGAAAAATATTTATTTTACTTCGCTCCCATTCTTTCATTTACTGGATGTGAGGCTGGGCAGTAATATCAATGCTTTTCTTTGTCCTAGTATGGAAGAGAAACAGATCAGCTGAACAAACTGAGCAGAAACGATGGAAGACAAAACCTCTTTTCTTTTGACCCAGAAGTCCAGGTAAACATTCCCCTGCTGGCAAATGTGAGGTTTTGCTCCCTTGGCATCATGCCTCCCCTATTTCCTTAAACAACCACAGCATTTGCCTGCAGATACAGCATGTTTTTTGGCAGACTGGAGGAGTTCAGCCCGCCTCCCTGTCAATGAGGTCTGAACAAATCAATGCTCACCTGATAGCTCAAATAAAGGGAGCACTTGCAGCAGTCCCACGCGTGGCCTCCCTCCTGCTTTGCTGGCTTCTGTGATGCATCTTGTTGTTTCTGCATCTCAAACCCATCGTCTGGGCCTCTGGGAGGGTCCCACGGTGGGGCAGAAGCAGCAGAAGTGGGATTGCAAGGAGAGCTACAGTGCTGCGTTGGCTCAGTGCATCTGGGGGAGTGAATGGTGACGCTAGAGGCAAACTGCAGAGTTTTCAGATGTGGGGTGGTATGAGCAGAAGAAACTTCACGCGCTGTTCTCGTGCCCAAAGTAGGGGTTTGTGCACTGTTTGGCTTGTTTTCTGCTCGGCTTTGACCTCTCTGCTGAGCATTCTGCCAAGACCCAGCTGTGGGATTTCAGTGGAATGAGCTGCAATTGTTAACACGGTTTTAGAGAATTGTTCCAAGTCCTTTCTTAGTTTCTGGTTCCCTTTCTGGCACGCTTCGCCTTGTTCACACCTGTGAAGAAAAACATCCTGATTTAACAAGGAAATGTAATTAGGCTTTAAAAAGTTTAATTTGACTAAATGAGCTTTTCTCCTGGCACTTCTTTAAGGTATTTGACAGATAGAGCTGAGGCATCCAGGAGACATTTGGGTTTTTTTTTGAAGAGAAGCTTTAAGAAGTTTCCTAATATTTAATCAAATAATCAAAATGAAAATATCATTCAGTGTAGCGCACAGAACAGCTTAAGATTTTTTTTTTATTTTGGCTTGATTTTCTGCCCTCCCTACATACACAGAGCTCTATATCATGGTGTGGGGCAGTCAGATCTGCTCTAAGACTGGACATCCAAAATCACTGCCCCAGGCAGCGCGGTGTGTGCGTGCTTGCGTGCCTGCTGCTAAGGAAACTGGGAGCAGGAACATATACCCACAATGTACTTTCCTCATAGAAGGGAAATGGAGAAAACAATGGGAAGAATTTCTCAGAATCGGATTAACAGTTGCGCCCTATTTTGCACAAATTACTTGATTGTGAGATATCCATGTCCCACTTCTGCAAGCAGGTTCTGCAGAATTTGTGGGGGAAAAAGCTAATAGAAGCGTGCCAGATTGTCACTGAGAGATGTGCTGGTGTTTATGGGGGTTTGGTAGCTGTGTCCCTGGTGCCCAGGACAATGGGAGTGGTGTAGGTCATGAGTCTTTCACTGGCTGATGGTATTTTGGTCACATATGTACCTGCTCTCTGAGGAGGGTGGACGCTGAGGAACTAACTAGCCATGGGTGAGGTGGGTTAGGAAGGATGTGATTATAACCAAAGCTGTTTGGATTTCCCAGCCAGCTTTGCGGGCAGCCCTTGTTGTTGCTAACCATGCCAGCTATTGCCGTGCTTCTCGAAATGCCTTCAGTTCAAGATGTTCATGATCCCAAAAGCATGTGCCTTCTCTCTATTTCAGGCACAGGGACCATCTCTTAAACTAGTCAAATCTTCAAAGTGGAAGATACTTTTCTGAGGGTAACGACGGCTTATATTCCGCTTTCTTCCCCAAGCTCTAAGTGGTGTTTTGGGAAGATCCCCAGGGTTACAGCAAAGCAGGAAGGAACTGAAATCATTCTGAGGTTTAGTTTTCTGTGCTCTACAAACCAGATTGCTAAAAATTGATACATCCCCATGAATTCATGTCTTGAACACATTTGTGTAACATCACAAAATGGCACTCATTTGTGAACGTCGTGTACTTTTTGCACCACTTAAACAAAAATGGTTAAGGTTGTACTGGCTGTAATGTGATTCCTTAACATCATTTGGGGGTATGTTTTCTTTTTTAATGAGACCAGATTCGTTTGTTTGCTGTCTAGAGGCTAGATTTCTCAGGGATGGAGCCGGACGTGAAGCCATTTGAGGAGAAGTGCAGCAGGCGCTTTGTGGTCTGCTGTCAAGATTTGTCCCTCAACCTCCTTGCTCAGCTCAGCGACCAGTCGGAGGGAGGACCCACCAACGTAAGGAGAGCTCTGGTGTTTCCTGCTTTGTCTTCTTTCTCCTCACTGGCAAAAAAAAAGCCTATGGCAGGTTGATCTGGATGGATAACGGAGTTTCATTCTGCCATGAGCTATGGTGGAGCCTGGACAGGTGGTGTCTGCTGGCCCAGGGTCTTTGCAGGATTTGTCTGCCTTGGTATTCTGGTGTTCCAAAAATATGTCTTGGGATGGATTTGCCCTAACATATCTTGGCCTGCCAGGAACTGGGACTACTAGGAAGCCAGAGGTTCAGAAGCACAGGGAACAGGGAGTGTGTCTGCAGTATTCTGGGTCCCCGTGAAAGTCCTGTTGGTAAATGATCAAGCTCCATCTCCAAGCCACCCACCGCTGTGTTTTATTTCATTTCCTCTAATGGCAAGGGATTTCCCTGTTCTGAAATCTCCTGTCTCCCAGACCAACAGTATTCACAGCCACTTTATTATATGCATTTGTTATTGTGCCAAACTTGTGCCTTAGCCTAAAAAGCTTTTCCTGAACCTGGAGCTGAGAAAATTGTAGCCAGCAATTATATCTCTCCTCCACCTTTGGTCTGCCAGTCTTGAACAGACCAGGCTCCTCCAGTCTTTTCTCCCAAGACATTCTCCCTATTCCCATGTCCTCCATGGGAATCAGCCCTTGACACAAGGGTACCCAGAGCAGCAGATAGCATTGCAGGGCTGGGAGGCAGCAGCACCAGCTCTGACCAGTCTGTGCTGATGGTATCATGGTCCTGGTGGGATCAGCCAGCACACCAGCCTTGTTCTTCAGTCCCTCTCAGCAGATGAATGCACTACTGATAACAGATTGATATTATTTGATTGATATTACCAGCCCAGTGCTGGACCTAATCAGCACATTTTTAGTACTGATGTAATGCCTCCAACTTATGCTGTACCATCTCGGATGTGCTACAGCCTATCTTCAAGCCTGTCCCTTACGTGGACAATGCCTGCTAGGACCATTGAACTAAAAATATGTGGAATTGTTGCCTCTTGCGTTGTGCTGTCAAGGTCAATAGCCACAAAGCAAGCTGAGCTTGGTGCGAGACAGTCCTCAGCTGTAGAGCAGCTCCTGAGATGCAGATTTTGCACATACAGTTCCCAGCCCAGCGTTAGCTCTCCTGGCTGGGAGGTGGTTTGCACCTACTTTGCTTCTGTGCCCCCCTGTGTAGCAGCAAGGGAATGTTTTCAGTGTCTGCAGATGGGACATCCAGAGCTGATGGACTTCAGGCAATAAGTGACGTGGTGTTCTCTAGCATGTGAACATAAATGCTCTTGAGTTGCTTGCTTTCTCATTACCAGGGTTAAACAGCTCTAACTGATGGATTTGAATCATTTTTTCTCCAAACTTGAAGTTTATCATTTATTGAAAACTCATGACGGTTTTTTATGAAAACCTATTTTAAATCAACTAGATCAAAACGTAAGATAACGAAGGGGAAAAGTGGATTAATGTATCTCTAAAGCAAATAAGCGTAAGAATCCTGGAGAAATTCTGGTAGACAAAACTAATGGAACAAACAGATACAGAAGGCACGCTTGGCGGGGAAGGCAATGCATGTGAATAACCTTGAGCCGGTACCATGCACTTTTTAACACATAGATTCCGTTTGCAGGTTGAGCCCTTTTTCCTCAGCTTGGCATTATTTGACCTGAAAAATAACTGCAAGATTTCTGCAGACTTCCACGTGGACCTGAACCCCCCGTCTGTCCGTGACATGCTGCTGGATACGTCGGCTTCCAGGGCAGAGGACGTGAAGGGGCGTTCACCGGGCGAGAGCCTTGTGCACGGGATCCCTGAGTCACGCCTGCGCTACATTAAAAGGGTGAAGAACTGACTGCCCTCTCACTCTGTGTCTCTGTAAGGCTGTGGCTGTTCAGTAGCTTCATGTTTTGGTCAGTCTCAGGCTGATTGCTAATGTGGGCTCACAGTCACCAGCTGGAGCTGACCATTCTCAAGCCTTGAGAGTCCCCATCCGTGGCAGTTGCCAGAGCAAGCTCTGTGTGAGCCCTGGGAGGGGACAACCAGGGCCAAACCCAGTGGTGCAAGTAGGGTATCCCACTCGCTGACAGCCTCCCATCTTGTCCGTTGTAGGGTGTTTTCTCTGTGACTGACCCACACGCAGAGATCTTCCTGGTGGCCCGCGTGGAGAAGGTGCTGCAGGGCAGCATTACCCACTGTGCGGAACCGTACATGAAGAACTCGGACCCGGGGAAGGTGAGATGGGGCCGTGGGGGGGTCTGCTTAGTAATGCTGCCTGCTGCTGTGGGGAGGAGGTCTGTAACAGGATGTTTCTGCCACTCTTTAGCTGCTTTCTGGCAAAGTCTGGTCTCTATACATTCTGCTGTCTGTGCTGTAATAAACGTGCATGGTGTGAAGGGACAGGGATTTTCTATCAGCTGCTCAGGCCATGCTATGCTGTGTGCATGCAGCGCGGTGCATTGTGAAACACAGTGCGTCTCCTCCCTGGGGAGTGCAGCCCTCTCTTTTCTTTTCCCAGCGCAGCGTGGAAGCAGTGGCACGTGCTCACCTTCTCTCTCGTGTTTTGCAGACAGCCCAGAAGGTCCATAAGGTGGCCAAGCAGGTGTGCAGCCGTCTGGGGCAATACCGGATGCCCTTTGGCTGGGCTGCCAGGTTAGTGGCCTTGGACCGTGCTTTTACTGGGTTGGGAGCTGCTGCTGTCAGTGATTTGGGACAGCATCAGGCTGAGTGGGCGAAGGGCCAAGCTGCTGAAGTCAGTGAGGCTGCGTGGAAGCAAGAGAGGGCAGAATCTGGCCCTGACTTCTCAGGCAGAACGTGGATTGGCCTGAAATACTCTATCTAGAATTAGAAACAAAATATTAAATAGTAAACAGTGCTGGGAAGACAGTAACCTTCCCGCTGACCTGCAGCTACTGATTTCAAGGCAGAACATCCCTGCGGCTGGATTACCCTGTCCTGTGCTGCTGTGAGAACTGGTGCAGAAACTACCCCCTGGCACCATACATTGCCAAGGAGGGGACAAGAGCAGAGACAATCAGCAGAGTTACAGCTCCGTCCCTGACTCTGCCTTAATTAATGTTCTTGGGAACGACTGGAGATAGTGACCGTATTCCATTGCTGTTATTTCAGCACCAGCTCCCTTAAAACTCAGATTGAAAGAAGGCCCTACAGGCAAGTTGAATTCTCTGCCACTGCCTCCTGTAGCTAAATTTCCATTTGGTGCTGACACAAGGGACAGTAATGGCATGAGAACACCAGATGACTGTCGCAGGGGGCTGGGATTTGGTGGTGTGCAGCTTGCCATGTGCATTCTGAAGCTTGATTTTCCTGTGGCACTGGCACTCTGCTTCATTCGTGGCAGCCAGCCCACACCCTGCTCAGTGCCTCAGCCCTTATTCTAGTCCTTATGTAGGCAACCAGGAAGATACTTTACCACTCAGTGTTAGCAGATGGGGATTGAAGGGCATTTGTAACCCAGAGGTGGGCTGGGTGTGTACGTCTCGCTTGGATAAAGAGACAATGGATGTCCCATGCAATGCTATGTAACAAGGTGTGTTGAGGACTGTGGGGTCTAAGCACCACATGAAAACAGGAGAGGGATCAGGAGGTCTGGAGGTGGTCAGAGAACCTCTCATCTGATCAACCGCCCTTCAGCCTGCCAAAGACCTTGGATGTCTGCATCTTTACCAACATTCAGGAAATGTGTCTCTTCTTTTCTGCAGACCGGTGTTCAAAGACTCCCAGGGCACTCTTGATGCTGAAGGAAAATTCTCGCCCTTGTACAAGCAGGACAGTGGCAAACTCTCGAATGAAGATATGCTGAAGCTATTAGCAGAGTATAAGAAGTAAGAGCCTGGTGCAGGGGCTGTACAGGCCTTTTAACATACATTTTTAAGCAGTAGGTGTAAGCATGAGATAACAATTTCTAAAATACTCAGGAGGTAACTAAAAGCCCTGCTGATTGGTTCAGCGCTTCAATTTTCAAGTTTCACCATCTTGTTCCTTTCTTCCTAATGCAGACCAGAGAAGACAAAACTACAGATCATTCCAGCCCAGTTAAATATTGTCATCAAAGACATCCCGCTGGACTTCACAAGTAAGGATCTTGGATCTGAAAGTAAATGCTGGTGGTGCTAGCCTCAGGAGTTAGTGCTTGTATGGGGAGCTCTTCTGTTTCATTAGCAAGAACATATTGGGGTTGAAATAAGAAATCAGTAATTCAGCACAACCACTGACTTGTCTTTCTGGTGGATTCTGTGGAGAGATGTGGTCCAAGTGCAGAGGTTTGCCTGAGGGTGTCACATTCTGCTTGGCTGTCGCATCCTGAATCTAAAGGAAGCCACCTCTTTGTTTTTGCCATTATCATTACATTGAGCTCAGATAACATTTTTGATCCTTAACACCCTATATTCATTTTTATTCTCCACACTTATGATGTGTTCACTGTCATATCACAGGCTCTTCCCATAACTTGTCATGGATTCTGTGGTCTGGTTCCCTGTCTAAAAGATTTTTTGGGAGGCTCCCTGTCTTCTCCCTTTCTTCTCCCTTTCTTCTCCCTTTCTTTTTCCAACACCATCACTTGAGTTGAACTCTCTCATGATGGAAGCAGTGGGTGGAAATGGTCTGACACTGTGGGACTTGTGCACTTTGAGAAGTCAATCTCAAGCTCTCCTTTCAGAAGTCCATCTTCTTTGGTCAAGTGGTATCTGCATGTTTTATAAAACAGTAACTTAACAGGTCAGATTCCTGGGAGTCTCAAGATGGAGGTGCTGAGCAGAGCTGCCCAGACATGGGAAGGACAAAAGGCCCTTTGACTTTTCCCTGAGCTTCAGCAAAATGACACTTCTGCAGTCCCCTCTGGCAAGGAGAACGGAGCCCCATGGTTCCTGTGCACCCATCTTTTCTGTGTTGCTAGTGCAGCTGGGGACCTCAGATGTTGCATGGTCAAGAGGAGAATTTCCCTCTAATTATTTCTATGGAATGGGCCATGCCCTGCTGCCGGGTCACACATGTGGCCCTCTGGCTTGGAGAGAACTGAGTTCTTGGGAGCAATGGCAGAGTTTCAGACCTGCAAATTTTGTTGTCACACAAGTTGTGCTTCCCATGTTTGTGGAGCATGTGCTCATCCTTTCCTTCTCTTTTAGATTGTGTGACAGCTTCTTATATTCCTATAAAGCCTTTTGAGAAGAGCTGTGAGAATATTGCAGTTGAAGTGGAGGAGCTTGTCCCAGAAGTTGCAAAATACTGTTACCCCTTCACTGTCTACAAAAACCACCTATATGTGTACCCCTTGCATTTAAAGTATGAGAACCAGAAGGTGTTTGCGAAGGTGAGTGACTCGGTGGGCACTGGAGTGATGCTGCTGATCTGTGGCTGTGGCTCATCCTTCTGCTCTCCCCTGATTCAGGCAAGGAACATTGCTGTCTGCATTGAGTTCAGGGATTCAGATGAAGCTGATGCCAGGCCGTTAAAGGTGGGTACCTTTTATTTCTAGTGACCTGGGGCTGACATTTGTTTGCAGCTTTGTACCATATGCTAACCAGGCTGAGCAGAACAATAGGAAAACAGAGTTTCCGTTCTCACTGTTTCCATTCAGTCATCTAATTTAGGTGGCAGCAACCCTGAATCCAGCTTCTCATTTGTATTTCCAGTGTATCTATGGAAAACCTGGAGGCCAGCTCCTGACATCCAACGCGTATGCAGCTGTGCTGCATCACAACCAGAGCCCGGAGTTCTATGACGAGGTAAAGCAAAATGGTGGGAAATAAACTTTCCTGGGCACTACAAAGCCAAGCGGCTTTCCAGGATACCTCTTTTTCCAGGGCTGGGTGAAATATGGGTTAAAAAACAAACATCAGCCCTTTGCCCCTCAGTAGAAGAACCCAGCAAAGCCAGAGACTTTATCAATTCTTAATGTCAGTTTGTTTTCTGCTGTCTTTACTGTCACGCTTTGTGCACTCCAATCACACACCACCATTAATAAGTAATGTGCAAATGTGCTGAAAGTGTTGGTCAGGAGTTATCTAAGATGGTAGGAATCTATCTTGTATAACTGCATAAAATGTAACATTTGTGAAATAAAATAGAACTTAAAGTATTATTCCACGATTAAAAATACAGTCTTACCTATCATGATATCATTTTAGATTAAAATTGAGCTTCCAATTCACCTCCATCAAAAGCATCATTTGCTTTTCACCTTCTATCATGTCAGCTGTGAAATTAATACAAAGGCAACATCGAAAAAACAGGACACCGTTGAAACTCAAGGTATGTTCACTGCTTACATTACTTCTGCTGGAGCGTAAGAGTCCAAGATAAAATAAATGTAGGGACATGAAAACATATTTGACTCAAATACTTGGCTACCTACATTTTCTTTTATGGGAGCGTCCTAAGACAAACTGTGGGTTTAAGCTGTGTATAGTGAAGCTCAAATTTTGCTGCTGGTAGCGAACATTCTTGACTTGACATGTATGAATGGGGCAATAGTCAAGTCACTACTGAGCACTTGGCACAAGATCAGGGCCTCAGGGGCCTCTCCTGCCAACACTGGGCATGTGTAAAAGGCTGAGTGTGCTGAAGTCCTCCTGGTTGGGATGCTTCTCCTTCCAGCTGGTCTTTGGGCAACTAAAGGGCTTTTGCCACTTTGCTCAAGGCTCGCACATCATTTCTGCTCCTCAACCCCATTCCTGATCTTGGTTGTGCTGAATTTTGTTCACTGAGTCAGCAGGTAAAATATGTTTTAGCAAGGCTGACATGATCGATCCCTACCTGGTAGGAGCCACTTGCACAGCTGTGAGTTGGATTTCTGTAGAGTGAGACACAGCTCTTTTTGGAGCTTGAGCTAACCATATATCACTGCGTCTTTGCTAACTTTGTCCATTGGTTGCCTCTGCAGTGGGGTACGCTTGGGTCCCGCTGCTGAAGGATGGACGGATTGTCACCCTGGAACGGCATTTGCCTGTTTCATCCAACCTTCCACCTGGCTACCTGAGTCTCGGGGACACAGAGTCACGAAAGGTAAGGAAGACATTTAAAATGGGCTTAAAAATAAAGGGAAAAGGAAAGCTGAGCTTTTGCTGCCCCCATAGGTTCTGGGCTTGTGCTTGTGCTTGGCTGGAAAGATCTTCACAGCAGTGTAGCACTCAAAAATTGTGGGTTTTGTGATAGGCTGGACTGGGCTGTTGCACGTGGTGCACAGCAGGAGAGTGGGCATGTGTTCTGAGAGCATGTTCTCATGTGGACAACTCTGCCCCGCTGTGGCTGCAGTCATGTCACTGGGGGTCCCCATTCCCCCACCCCAACCTTACCTTCTGACCCAGTGTCTGCCTGCACACAGCCACCTTCTCCCCACAGTCTGAAGCCAAGTGTCTGAATGTTGTCTGTTCACAGCAGTCCAGCGTGGATGCAAAGTGGGTGGATGGAGCAAAACCACTCTTTAAAATCAGAATCCACTTGGACTCAACCATTTACACCCAGGTAGGTTGAGCATGTCATCCTCGCAGACTTTTAACACAAATGCAGAGGAAGCGTTTGCTGTATCTCTGCTGCTTCTCTGCTGTTTGCAGAGCAGCACTGTGATATTTCTGTAGCTGCCGGTCTGGGATTCCTTGCTGGTGTTTGTGGCTTTGTCTGCGTGTGATTAGATAGCTGTGTGAGTGAATGAGCACTGGGAGGTGCTGGTGTTATCTCGGCCAATGGCTCTGTAACTAACAGGACAAGGAAAACATTTGAGTAAATGAGCTGCTTCAATGATGGGGAAGAGAAAAGAACTTGTGGGGATGGAAGATTTCCCCCAGATAATAGACTGTTTGTTGACATACAAAAAAAAAAGTAGTTTTCTGACTACAGCAGACACTTTTCACAAGAAAACCAGATTCCTCATTTCCCTTTGAAACCAGTTTAGGCTGTTTAACCTAGTCCTTAAATGTTTCTGCTGACTTATGGTGGAGATGGACTTCCCTAAGCTTCATGTGATATGCAGCAAAGATTCCCAGCAGATGCTCCAGGGCACCGCCTGCCTGCACTGCTCATGGGGAAATGCCCTTGGCAGGGCTTGTTGTCCCGTGCTGGATGTGATCAGCTGCATTTATATTCACTGCACCTTGTTTTCAGCATAATCTAAAGCCGTTTTAAGGTCTTACTGATTTTGTACAGCACATTATCTCCACTTCCCCTCAAATTACATTCCCAGATCCTTCTTGGGATTAAATAACCCAGTAATTAAATTTAGCCTGGGAGGAGGGAGAAAAATGGAGAAGCAATGGCAGTCATGAAGAGTTGCAGCAGTGCTGTAGTCCTGGGGGGTGGCAGCTGGGGACTAAGAGTGCCAGTGATAATGACAGGGGGCTTGCTATGGACATAGTCCTAGCTCGCTGCTGTGGGTCTGTCAGTGGAGTTTCAGGTGTAAGCTGGAAAGCACAGACTGGCAAAGACTGAGGCTGCTGCACTGAATTTGCTTTTCATCTCTTCCAGGACATGCACTTGCACAAATTCTTCCAGTACTGCCAGCTGGTTCAGGCAGGTGTGAAGGAAGTCCCTGGAGAGCTTGTTAAATACCTAAAGGTGAACAGTGCCTGTCAGTGGGCTTTGATTGTGTTTTCTGCATCATCAGTAAATTCCCAGAGGCCTATTCTGTAGGAACACGCACTTGGGCAGTGCTGGGGTCAGTTGTGCAAGAGCCTTACCTTTGCTTACTGCCACGACCTTCTGCTGTCTGTGTGCTGCTTCCTGCTGCCTTTCCCAGGAGGTGAAACAAGCAGTCAGCATCACCCTGCCGTGCTCATGGCACAGCCTCCTCCCTACAAACTTGTATGTTCCCACCCTGCTGCCCTACATCCGACTGAAACTTCTAAAGCTGCAGCGCGATTCCTCTCTTTCAGGAATATATCCATGCAAATCAGGACTTTCATCAGGCTGAAAAAGATCAGTGAGATTGTAGCTCGGTGAAGCGTGACCACAGATGGGCTGTGACCCCAGACCCAGCTTTTTGGCACTCACTGCAGCATGAGTAAGGGCGTTGGAGCAGGCGCAGCAAGGCTTCTGTAGGGGATGTGTTCCTTGGCTCTTCAGTGTCTTTGCTTCCTTCCATAGCTGCCTGTGTTTGAGATTGCTGCTGTAGCAACAGCTCCAATTCCAGTGGTGGGGATTTATGATCACGGAGTTACTGGGTGTGTTCCACTTAGTGTACAAATACCCTGAGCAGTAAAAAATATGGCAGGTTTGGAAGCCAAGCACTGAAAGAGCAGTTGCTTTGACCTCGCTGCAGTCCCCAGACAGGGAGATGTTTCCATACTGACCACAAGTGGGAGCTTCTTACTTCTGAGACATCAGTAATTTCAGTAACTTAAATATTTACATACAGATTTAACATTTAGATTTGCAGTTTAAAAACTGAAAATGAAATACGTCATCTTTCCTAGACACGTATCATGATGCTCAGGCAAAAGAGGTCTATGTGATGGGTGAACGGTGCATGCACCAGATGATCCTGACCTTTACCAGATCACTTAAATCCCACTTCCAATAGCAAGCCGTGCCCTCTAGAGAAAGGTCTCACTGCAAGCTACTGGGCATCAAGTCTTTGCAAAGGCATTTGTGAAAATGGGACTTCATCCCATCAGACGGCAAGAAGAGTCAGCAGCAAAACTTCAGCCTTAAGTTCTGGGTTACTGGGGTCAGCTTGTAGCATGTGACCTCTAATTAAGTCACAGCTGCCTTGGCACATCTGAGAGAAAGATTCATACCTGCCAGGAGTGATTCATGTTGCTCCCTGAGGGCATGCAGCTGGGATCCATCAGTTGGAAGCAAGCAGCGAGCGCTGTTTGGGGCCCAAGTGCCCCCCCCCCTCCACCCCCTGTCCTCTGGCAGGCTGACGCCCACACCCCAAAGCATTTTCTAATGCCTGTCGTATTGCCCCAGAAATGTCTGTGGACTATAAATATTTAACATCTGCAAATTGTTGAACTAAAAGTGTCTGTGTTTTGAACATTTGTTTTAGTGTTTGCACGCCATGGAGATCCAAGTAATGATTCAGTTTCTACCTGTAATTCTTATGCAACTATTTAGAGTCCTTACAAGTGTGACCCAGGAAGATGAAGTAGCTGTCAACTGCACCATGTGAGTATCTGGCAAACCATCTGTCTTTGATTACAAATGCAAAGCCACAAATTACAGTGCAAGGCGGGGTGGTTTCCCAGTACAGGGTGCTAAGTGATAGTGCTGGCTGTCCACGGCTGTTTGTTGGCCTGGTTGTGCACCAGAGCACTCACACAGCACGTCCAGGTGGCACAGAGCAGCGTGGGGTCTAGGAGCTGCCTGGGGGAAATGTGTGATCTTAAAGATAACTGCTGAGAAGGAGTGGTGGGGACAGCGAGGAGATGAGAGGGCACACCTGGGAGCAGGGGTTGGATTAACTGATTTATTTATTTGTGGCTCAGAGGCTTCATTGTGGAAGTTTCAGGCCTTCCTCCAACAGGGTTTGTTGCTGGGGGGTGTGCGGTGCTGCTTGGCAGTGCCTGCAGCCCCCAGAGGGCAGTGCTGCCTTGTGTCCTGCCGCTGCTCCCAGCGGAGCTCAAGCTGCCAGAGCACATTTCTGCCCTACCTGTGGCCCCTGTGCATGTAAACTGGTGGGTGCATTAGACATATACATCTTCTTCCTACGGCTCTTCCTCCATAAAGTACTGCAGTGCAGAGGGGGATGCTGGATGCCACTCCATAGAGGTCTTGCTCCAACTCCAGGTCACGTGCAGCCAAAAACATCTCCCTCCAGTGAAACCAAAGGTCAGAGGCTGAGCCCTGGGTCCCCAGGGGTGTAGGACCCGTTGTGTTCACAGTCCTGTGATGTGGGCCGTGGGGACTCCTCCTGTGAGGAACACACTCCCACTCTGCTAAGGACAGAGGACACCTCCTGGGTGATCAGCTCCCACGTGTCCCTCTAGCAGTTTTTTTCAAAGCTTGGCTTGATCCTTTCCAGTTTGTCAATAGCTCTCTGTTAATGACAGCTGTTTTCCTATCCAGGATTCCAGAGTGGAATTTCAAAACCCGCCATATCTGATAAATGGCTTGTAAGCTCCTCTCTGTGGTTTGGCCCGTGGGGTCTGTGACAGTGTGCAACAGTTTGTTGTTCTCTCTGACTTGGGCTGGAATGTAAATCTCCGATATTGGCTTGGGAAACCAGGCGCTTGCTGCCCTCGTCAGCCGCCTGGAGTGCTTCCAGAGGGCTGGCATGTTCTCCAGGGGCTGTGTGTCCCCAGTGAACTGCCAGACGACAGCTTGAAAATAATCCAGGGCATGTAACTAGGAGCAAGGGAGGATACACATTCTAGTTCAGTAAAAAAGAGCCTTCAGAATTTATTAATTTGGGGTTCGGGAGGAGTATAGAGTTTTGGGGTTCAGAGTATAACAACCATAGAGAATTTTTTTTTATGGTGTTTTTTTTTTTTTTTTTTTTTGAGGATTTTTTTTTTATTTGATGTAGTGTTGCAGCTGCAATAGTCACTGTTATCAGTATTAGGACAGGGCTCACAGTGAGGAGAAACTCAATACACCGTGAACCATACAGTGTGGATGAATCAGCAGCGCATGCAGGAGGCAAACATGGGCTTGTTCTCCATGTAGCTGCTCTGGAGATGCAGCTGCTGTTGGGCAATGCCAGGCGAAGAGAACTGGCTGCAGAGCAGATGAACTGCATATTTTCATTTTTGACTTACCTAACCCCCGAGTGTTGTTCAGGTGCCTAATGCTCGCTGCAATATGGGTGTAAGTAGCTGCAGGCTTTCATGCTGGCATGCATAAAGAGTAGGATGTGTCCCCCGCGGGGAATACTCCACCTCAGCTCCTTGTGCAGGGAGCCCTGAGCACTGAAGGCAGCGGGGCTGGGTGAAACCAAGAGGCTTTGGATGCTCAGCTCTGAGTGCTGAGTGAGGAGGCTGAGCTATGGCAAGGATGGTACAGCCACAAGAGCTGTGGGGGACGCTGGCCTGCAAATACTGGCTGAAAAAACAGTGGTGAGGCTTTTAGGTGAAGCAGGATAGGGCTCACGTGGTGTCTGCTTTTGTGTGTGGGAGGAACTTGCCCTCACGTTGCGTGCTGAACACGTTTCTCCCCAGGGTTCTTCTGCACATTGTGTCCAAGTGCCACGAGGAAGGCCTAGACCACTATTTGCGCTCCTTCATAAAGGTCAGTCACAGCTTGCTGCTCCACATGGCTCCATGCTGGAGCAGGCACACTGCTGACACTGCCTTTCTTGCCTCCCAGTACGTCTTCCGAGCTGAGAAACCCAGTGTGACACAGGCAAAGATGACCCATGAAATCCTGGTCCTTTCCATGGCCACGATCTTGAAGCAATCAGCAGATTTTCTCGCCATCAATAAGCTGCTCAAGGTGAAGTACAAGCAGCGCTAGGTTGCCTGAGGTGGAAGGGAGGAAAAGGGGATCTGGTACAAAGCCCAGCATTTCCACCCATCCAACCCCACCACAGGAGCAAAGTTCCTCATATCTGTCTCTTTGAGGTTCTCCTCTTACAACAAAGACAAATTCTTGCAGGGAGCCCACTGTGTTAAGTCTCATGGCCAGCCATAGCCAAGGACTTTCAATTTTGCCAGCTTTACCTCTTCAAGCCAGACAGGAGAGGAAAACTGAGGTCCTGCCCCTCTGGGCACCCCAAACTGCTGGCTCCTTGCAGGGTGCTGTGGACTGCAGAGGGGAGGGAGCTGTTCCTACCCCAGCTAGCAAAGCGTGCTTCCGGGTCCCTTCCCACGCTGAGCTGGCTGCTGAGCACAGCCGTGCTTGCAAAATGCCATCTGAATGCAAAGTCTCCCTCCCACACTGCTTTTTCCCCACATAGCCTAGCGTGTTCGATCCTGTTGAGAAAAGTAATAGTATTTTTTGTTTGTTCTAGTACTCATGGTTTTTCTTTGAAGCACTGGCAAAGTCCATGGCAATATACTTACTGGAGGAAAACAAAATCAAGGTAAAAGCGAATTTGTTCAAAGCTGCATTACAGAACCACCACAAACAAGTTCTCCTCTGAATTTTTTCGCCTGACACTTTTGCTTGCAGCTGCCCAGGGCCCAGCGGTTCCCAGACTCCTACCAGCACGCCCTGCACTCGCTGCTGCTCGCCATCATTCCTCATGTGACCATACGCTATAATGAAATCCCCGAAGAATCCAGAAATGCCAATTTTAGCTTGGCCAACTTCCTGAAGGTCAGCAGTTTCTTTCATTCTCCCAGGCTTCAATCAGAATTATATATACATAGAAATAAGTAGCACGCAAACGTGTGTGTCTGTACTGTCTCATCCCTTACGTTTCTTCGGTGATAAAAACTTCGGGGAAGTTTCTTTCTTTCCTAGGAAAGACACTTTATCTTTCTGATAGACTGTGACACTCTATATGCTATCGAGGGTTTTCAGTCCTGCCTAGCAACTGTTCAAAACCTGAGATTAAATACACACGTTCTCATTTTACATATTTCTGTTGTCCGCTGGAGATTTAAGTGAGCTCATCTAAATAATCTCAGAAAAACAGGAACAAGTAAATTTTGGAAAGTCAGCAGCAGCCCAGAAGATCAAATCCAGCTGCTGGTGGGGTGGTGGTATGGAGATGATTCAGGGTGATTGCCTTCTCCTTTAATGATTGGTGACGTGCCACTGTGTCTTCTGCAGCGCTGTTTGACTTTTATGGACAGAGGATTTGTTTTTAACCTGATCAATGATTACATTTCTGGATTCAGCCCCAAAGACCCCAAGGTAAGCAGTAGATTTCTTGGAAGTTTGTACATGTCTGCATCAGTCAAAGCTCGGTAGTGATTATTTCGTACCGCGCTTAGAGGCCTTTTAGACACCATTCCTGCAGAGCCTTCTGGAAGCAGAGACCTCTTTTTGGGGCTGTGAGCCTGTAGGCAGCTCAGCTTTAAATGCATGTAAACAGTCAGAATTCAAGAAGGGACTTGTTAATAGTCCGGATGGAAAAGGCAAAGAAGTCCCAAGTGACGACTGCGTGCTGTGACACTTAAGAGGACAACACAAAAATTTGCCATTAATTACAGAGTTGTGCTAAATGCTGTTTAGATTCCCCAACCTTTGTGCAAGAGACACACTGAACTAGAAGCAAAGAGGCCAAACTGAAAACATATTTTGAGTTTGTGTCGTTTTATTTATTTTCTCAGTTGCTGGTTGAATACAAGTTTGAATTTCTTCAAACCATTTGCAATCATGAGCACTACATTCCTCTGAACTTACCGATGACCTTTTCCAAACCCAAGCTGCAGAGAGTTCAAGGTATGTCTTTTCTCAAGGGACTGGCTAGAAAGCTACGGTTAGTCTTTCTCGATGGTTTCAGAGCAAACTTGGTTTGGTGTCAAGGAAATGTATGCCCAGGCTAGACTGACTGACTTTAACCTCAGGAGAAGATGCTGTTCTGGCAGTGTTACTTTAGTGAGCTCCAGAATGGTCTGAAGTTGGTCCTTTCAGTATTTCCTACCTTTAAGTTTGCAAAGGATTAACGATATCCAAAAGAAATTGCCCCTATTTCAGTAAGTTCATGTTGTGCAAGTGTGATCCTTTGTACCCACAACTGTCAGCATCAGAAGGGTGTCCCGTCAGCCAGGGTCATAGCGAGTGGAGGTACAGGAGAACAGAGTGCATTCACTGCTCCACTGTCAGCTCTCTTTGTGGCTTTCTGCTTTCAGTTTGAACAAGAGCAGGGTGGTGCTCAAGCCTGGGCTGAACGCAACCAGCAGAGGTCTTGAGTATGTGCCAGTCCTCAGTCTCAGCCCGTTCTCACTGTCACACCACAGCTCCTTTGCTCCTGGTGTTGTTCTCTGCAGGGCAAATGAGGTTTGCAAGTGCCTGAGCCGAGGTGCCGTGCAAGTGTGGATGGCTGCAGCCATGCAACCACAGTGCTGAGCCCAGGACACGCCTCAATGGCCTCCTGAGGTTTCTATAGATAGAGCTTTATGCTCTCTGAGTCCTGGTTTCTCACCTGTGCTAGATAAATGCAGTACAAATTGACAGCTCTGGGTGTTAGTAGCCTGGCCAAGTACCAGAGAGGAAAGTGATGTTTGGAATTCCCCATGTGAAAGCCCTGTGGATTTATTTTGGTGGAGGCGAGGGAATGTCTCAGTGTGCCTCCAGGTGCAGCTGTGCAAACCCTAGAGGGGTTTCCTTTGCACCCAGGTAGCAGAAGCAGCAATAACTCTCAGGTTTCCTTTGGTTTGGTATGTCTCTGGTTGCTCTCAGCTTTCTCTGGGCCAGCTGCTGATCTCTTATATCAGTCTGGCTACTTGACTGGCTTAGTTTAACAAAGTGCATTGCTAGAAATGTCTGAGATAGAGAAAAGCACACAAGCACAGTGCCTCCCCATTGCTTGTTAGCAGCATGTTAACACAAGGGTGCTCTTCCTTGGTTAACATTCACCTTTGTGTTTGCAGTGGTTAAGCTGAAAAGCTATAGGAGCAGCTCATCTTTCCTATTCTGTATTACTGTGACTAGGTCCTGCCAGTCAAGGTTTTGTTTTTAAAATATCCTCAGGTATTTGTACCTTTGTGGTGGTGCCTGTGCTCTGCCTGCCATGGTAGAGCTGCTCAGCCACTTGTGGAGCCACAAATCTCCAATGCAGGCTGGTCCATTTGGAAGGACAGACCTGTGCTTTGCAATTTTCTGACAGCAAAGAACCCACAAGATTGACAGGAGTTGGAAGTTAAGCAAGTGCCTTGGGAAAAACATTAAAACGTGACATACTGTCCAGTTTCTCCAAGCCCGGAGAAATTTTACTTACTCCTGCTTACTTTTGCTGTCTTTTTATTCGTCCCTTTTCTTTTTACACACAAATTAGATGTTTTTTCATTTGCCGTGGAGCAGTTCACTCCAGTAGGTAGGTCCAACTTGGATGACTGAGTCCTCTAATCTCAAATTAAATTAAACATTCAGACTCCAGGCAATTAGCTTGTATTCATCTAATGAAGTAACTAAGATGTGTGACACTTAGGCATTTGCTAACATGACTAACAGTGAAAGCTAGATAATACTCCAGATTGCTTTCTCTTTCCTCTGAATCAGATTTTCACAAGCCAGTAAGGGCAACTTATGAATCAGCCAACAACTTAAAAGTATTTTTGCATGGAACAGTGCTGTTGGAGCCCTTTGGCTGGGACTTTCAAAGCTGTGTGTACACACCACAGAAAAGCTTTCACACCTGTGGGGTTTTTAAAAAAATATCTGAGCTGAGCACACGGGGTTTGTACTGTCTGGGGGAGGAACTCACAGCTTTGAGGTTATCCCTCTGGGAGGCTCAGTGCTGTAATGCATCAGTCAAACAGCGCCTGGCGGAGCTCTGATTAGGCATATGGGCTGCCTGAAAGAGATAATGGTGTCAGGGCAAGGTCATTCATAGCAGCCCGAGTGCACATGCAACCCGCATTGAAATCTGTGTCTCTGTCGCTTTTCCGCTGCATTATCTGGGCAAGTCAGTGACAGTGATGCCTTACCCGTGCTGCAGCCGCCCCTTTGATCACAGCATAGATACAGCCTGAATCTGCGTGAGATGCAGCGTGCAAGTCAGTTCACCAAGGTGATGAGGTACTGAGCTGCCTTTCTCCAGGTAGTCAGGGTGCTGTTCTCAGTGTCTGTCGGAGAACAGCTAACGGAGCCTCACAGCTCCTGGCACACAGCTCCCTGGAACCCTGCCCTGCTTCCTGAGTCCTGCAGCGGGGCTGTGTAAACTGCTGGAGATCACTTGGCACCTCATCGTTGTTTGCATCCCTCACTCCAGCAGGAGTGTTTGCCTCTGCTCCGCTCTCTGACCCTGGTGATAGCGCAGGGTTCTTGGAGTTGTGCTGCCTTTCCACTTCATCCATCTCTGACTTTACAAACTGGCTCTCAGAGTGCTGAGCTTTGCAAAGCGTTGCAGTGCACAAATCCTTCATTTAACTGCTGCTGAGGTGGTGAGGGCCAGAACCAATGCCTCGGCTGAACTGGGAGATGACAAATTCTTTCATATTAGTGGTTGAGAAAGCTGTCATCAGTTCAGGCTTCATTAAAAGATCACCACACTGGAGGGTAGAGTGTGATGGACTGCACCCATGAACTGTTGTGGCTCACTTGACCGTTCTGTCTCAGTCTGAATAGATCTTTGGAACAGTTCCCTTAACCATTGCTTTGCTGTTTCTTTCAGATGTAAATCTTGAATACTGTTTAACTGATGAATATTGCAGGCATCATTTCCTGGTGGGGATGCTTCTCAGAGAAACCTCTGTTGCCTTGCAGGACAACTATGATATCAGATATACGGCCATCACGGTCTTAAAAAATCTCTTGATAAAGCATGCCTTCGACAACAGATACCAGCACAAGGTCAGGCATATTTTGTTGGCTTTTAAATGTAGTTCTTGGATTCTATGGAAAAATATCAGTTTTAGGTTTTGTATGGTGCACCGAGGGTGTTCTCATTACTGTTCAGGGAACTGTTACAGTTACGGCATTACAGGAATAGCTCTGAGAAATGGTCTAGGAATACAAATAATGTGGTGTGATAACTGCAGAGCTCTTATCCGTGCTGAGTATTTAGATAATAAAGCCCCGAGCCATTAAAGGACTTGAGACTGTTGTTAGCCAAGAGGCTGTTCAAAGTTAAGCGACGTCAATGGTCTTCTGGACTTGGACTTAAATTAATATCCTGCATTAATATACTATAATTAGGAAGAAGGACTGATTTCTGTTACAAGTCAGCTGCGTGTTTTGCTAATTAGTGAACCAGAAGAAAGGATCTGTGGATTCTCACGAGATGCTGGATTTCCGCTGGGGAGTTTTCAGCTTCCTTTGGTCGGAGGCTCAACATGTGGTATTGCAGGGAGCTTGGAGATGGGCTTGTTTTCTTTCTTGATGCTGATCCCTGCTGAAACATACGTCCTTGAAAATGCTGAGCTACCAGTGCAGGCACTTCACGTCCTTGCTGTAGGCTGTAAACATGCCTCTGTTTAGAGTTTAGCTCTTAAAATTGCTCCTAGTTTGCTGCATTCAGGGTTCTACCTCGGAATTTGGGTAGCGTCCTGGGCACAAAGGGTGGGAGATGTGACCCAAATGCACCAGGGATTCCTGCCCCTCTGCATGGACCGGAGCCAGCTCCTCTCCTCTCCCTTCTCTGCATCTTCAACAGCATAACTGGAAGGGCTGAGCGGGAAGTGATCTTGTATCTCTCTGCAGCAAGGATCCCCGGTGACTTGCACAGCCTGGAACAAACCACAACATGTGGTTTCTGCTCAGACTTGGTGAAACAGGAGAGATTTGCCAACTCCCTGGCACAGCTGGGTCAGAGGCAGCCTGTTTCGGCTCTTCTGGGTGCCTGAAAGCCCTTATGCTAATTCAGAAACTGTTTGCTTCATCAGCATGCAGCACCCTCCCTGCCTCCTCCAAAACGCCACGTGTCTTAAAATTGTCCTGCTGCATTCTTGTGTGTGTTGTGCTCTGGACTGTGTGGCCAGGAAGCTGCATGGGGCCAGGGCAGGATGCTCAGCTGGAGTCCTGGGAACAGGACTGGAGAGGCTGAGCGGGGCAGGGTCTGCTGCTGTAGTCTCACTCCAGCCAAGGATAACTCATCTTCACCAGTGGCTGAGAGAGGGTTTGCTGAGCCCATGGGCATTTTCAGGGTTTCTCATATCTTTTGTCATACTGAAACAGAAGAAAATGTTGGGTGCTTGTATCAAAACATGCCTTTCGATTCATAGCCCTTAGATATCTTTTTCAAACCTTTCTGTCAACTGCAGCGTAATCATTTTTTAACAAGAAAAGAACGGGTTGTCAGAGACCCTTGCATTTAGAAAAGGCTGAACAGACTGCTTTTGATCATTTCAAAACTTTATAAACAATGTGTATCGGTTAATTCAAGTTAATCCCTTCCTCCAAACTGTTTTAACTAGAAGTGTTTGCTATGGAGAATTCCCAACTGGAAGCAATAGTCAGCACCTCTCAAGAAGCAAATGTTTTTATTTCATTACCCCTGGGTGTTGCACTTCAAAATGGAGCTATGCGAGTGAAGTGCCAGGTAAAGAGTCAGGAAATCCGGGATTGTGTATCCAGGCCTGGGGCTCCCAGCACAAGGAAGGCACGGAGCTGTTGGAGAGGGTCCAGAGGAAGCCATGATGATGCTCAGAGGGCTGGAGCTCCTCTCCTGTGGAGAAAGGCTGAAGGAGCTGGGTCTCTCAGCCTGGAGGAGGATCCACAGAGACCTCACTGCAGCCTTCCAGCACTGAAGGGAGCTTATGTGCAGGAGGGAAACTGACTTTTTATGTGGTCATATAGTGACAGGACAAGGGGGAATGGTTTTAAACTAAAAGAGGGTTAAATGTTAAGGGGAAATTTTTCACTCAGAGGGCAGTGAGGCCCTGCTGCTGCCCAGAGCTGTGGGTGCCCCATCGCTGGAGCTGCCCGAGGCCATGGATGGAGCCCTGGGCAGCCGGAGCTGGTGCCTGGTTCAGTGGGTGGCAACCAAGCCATGCCAGGAGGGTTGAAACTAAATGATCTTTAAGGTCCCATCCAACCTAAGCCATTCTGTGACTCATTCTATGATTCTGTGCTTGTCACGCTTCCTGTATGTCTGGGAATGTCATTCAGTCCCCAAAATCCCTCATTTCCCAGAGCTCGTTGCCAGAAGGGTAATACCCGCTGGTGGCATATAAACATTTTGGCTGGAGGGTTTCCTTTTTTCACTTTGCAGATACCCTGACCTCTGTTCCTCTCCCCTTTTGCAGAACCAGCAGGCCAAAATCGTCCAGCTCTACCTGCCACTGCTGGGGCTGCTGCTGGAGAACATCCAGCGCGTGGCCGGCCGCGACGTGCTCGTCTCCTGCGCGGCCGCCTCCAGCCCCGTGAGTAAAGCCCAAGGACCCACGTGGGCTTTTTTTTTCTTCTCCCCATCCAGTAATGTTTATTTAGTTTGACCTTTCTCCTGGGATGTTTCTCTATTTGCTGCGCTGCTGTTTTCCTTGCTATTGTTCGGTGCATTCTTTTATGGCATGCATCGTGTCGTGCGGAGAGGTAAGTCCCTCCAAGTGCAATGAGCTGGAACAAGACTCAGCTCCCAGCAGCTTTTCTGGGAGCTACCCATCTGCCTCCCATATGGGCTCAGGCTTGCAGATGAGACTTCCCTGTTTGTTTAGGGTAAGGCAGCAACAACAACAAAAGAAGTTTGAATAAAAATAACGTCAACTCAAGTGATGACAAATGAAAGGGAACAAGCTGCCATCACTTCCTTTAACGTGCTTTGCTGTTCTCTGTACTACTCCCCAAGGCATTTGTTTCCTTATTAAGGATGTAAGGAATTTTCACCTGCATTTTAAAAGCTGCTCTAATTTTCTTTTTGTATTCCATTCTTCTCTTCTATGAAAGAATAGGTGTTATCTTCTGTTGGTCACAAAAAACTCATATTGCTTTACAGGCATCCAGGGATGAATTCATCTGCAGTTTTGCATCCCCCTCAAACAGATCCAGCCTGATTGCAGACAAGGATTCAGGTAAATTAACTTTTCTAAAATTCTACTTTTGCTTTTATTTTCAATGCAACTACCACCAGTCCTTGGCAGTGTCATGTGTTGAGGAGTGTGGGTGCAAACCACGTCATTTGGGATCTGTGTTTTATTTCAGCAGCACTTCCAAACGGCCACGGGATGAAGCGAGAGGACTCGAAAGGATCCCTGAACTCAGAGGGGGCAACCGGTTCCCCGGATCAGAGTGAAAATGTAATGTTTCCAGGGTTACAAAGGACAGTGCTCACTGCACCTACCCACGGGCTATGCACGGGCTGTGTTAGATAAGGGGGAGAGAAAAGGATTGGTAACAATTTAAAAAACAGCTTATAAATACCACTGGAAGCAAACAGATTTGTCTTAGCAGAAGTTAGGCTTACTGGTCTGGTGTGCTTTCCCTCTTCAAAAGTCTCTGAGACAAAAATATAGATGTTGACAGTTTATTTATGAATGGCAAAATCCATGGGGAAATTCTCTCTGCTCCCACGGTGCATGTATCCACACACAGACGTGTTCTCTGTGCTCGGACAGGGCTGAGCCCAGTCAGCACCCATGAGCGGTGCTGGGAACTGGTTTCTGCACACAGCTGGGAGGCAAAGCACCGTGATGTGAGAGCTGGTGACTGCTGACACGAGAGATGAGATATGGGTAGGAAAACCAGCACAGGGTAATACCCACAGTCGTAAACTTGCAGAAGGTGACACCACAAAGAGATCTGACTGCAGTGTGTGCTCTCCTTGTTGGCAGATTGCACGCATGGAAATCAGTATTTGTGCAGACCAGCTCCTGGTTTGCCTTCAGGTGCTCTCCAGATGTGTTGGGTTGGCATGAGTCCTTGATACAGCTTTAAAAAAGTTGGCCCTACCAACAAGCAAAGCAAAGCTTATCCGGGCTCCTGCTGGTTGTGTCCTGACACGCTCAAGGGAGATGGGGCTCCCACGCAAGAATCACAAGGCTACAAAACCAAGCGCAGCCAAATGCCAGAGCATCACACTGCTCACATTCAGCAGAGCTCAGAGCATATGCTTCCACCCTGCTGGCAGCAGCACCTGGCTGGATTTGCAGAAGGTGTTTGGCTTTCAGCTCAGCTCATCCCCACAGCCGGGCACACTCATCCATGTCCTTGAAGGTACATTTTCCAGAGTAGCTGAAAATAGCTTCTCTGTCAATGCATAGAACTTCCTCAAAACCCTGTAAGAGCAATGCCGTGTGAAGGAGCACAGCTTTAAGGCTCTGGACAGGAGTAGACATTGTTTGGTGTGGTTCTGTTGGAGCGTGTGCTGTCTGGACAGTTTGGCATGGTCAGCAGCACAGTTCTGGTCATAGCACTGTATCTCCAGCCCTAATCTGAATGTTTAATTCTGTGTTCTTATGACTCACGTCCATAGCCTGCTCAGAATAAACAGCACATACGATCTGCGGGTCAGTTTCCAAACATGTGAGGCACAGCTTTAAGAGAAGCATCCTCCTTGGAGCTTAATTGTATCCGTTTGTCAGAGGATACGGCTGGGGCAAGCACAGAGAATGCCAAATGTCATGGTACAACTTTAAAAGTCCCCTCTTTCCCACCACAGAATCCCCAGGTTTTTCTTTCCCTCAGACACTGACAACAGAAGGCTTTCACTTGTTTTTGCCTAACTCATGAAATAGGAGGGGAAAAAAACAAAAGACACTCCCAAAACTCAGGAGGAAAAGACAAAACAGTTCTTTTCTTAAGTGGAAAGTTCCTGTTTCTTTAGTTACTGACATTTTGTTTTGAAGCATATGTATTTAACAAAAAGATTCTTGCTTTAAACCATGAAAACGAGTGAATTTTGTTTGACAAAAACTGACCTCAGAAATGTCACAGAGCTCAGATGCTGCCACGCGTTTTGCTGGATAAGGCATCCTTCTGTGCCCAGACATTTGTTTTCTGGTCAAAGAAAGCTTTGGCTGGATTTCCAGACTGCCCATCCCTAGATGGGACTTGTCCAAGGCATGTCCTACAAGGTGCTGGTGGGGACAGGAGGAGCTCTGGTGCATCCGGCACATGCCAGATTTGTTGTGCCTGTGCTCAAGCACAGCCCAGACACCCTTGGCCACTGGCCTCCATGTCACATCCCTGTCCCATCAGATCCGCAGAAGCTCCACGAGGAGCAGCGTGTCGCACTGCAGCCGCCTGGACCAGTTTGAGATCCGCACGCTCCTGATGTGTTACCTCTACATCGTGAAGATGATCTCTGAAGGTTGGTGGCCTTTGCTCCCTATGGGGTGTACTGGAGGGCAGCCAGAAAGACAAGAGGCTGCCATGGGCTGCTTGGGTCTGTAAGGTCTCTTTTTTTATTGAAAGAAAAATATCTCCATGCATTTCTTTCTCTCTCTCAGATACACTTCTAGCCTACTGGAACAAATTCTCACCCCAAGAGCTGATCAACGTCCTTGTGCTTCTGGAGTGAGTATCACGAGGCTGCAGTTTAAACCCTGCACCTTTGTGCTGGCAGCACGGAAGAAGAAATGAGTGCAGCAGCATCTCAGGATGCACAGGGCCCTGCACAGCACTAGAGGTGTCTGGCCAGGGTGTGACGAGGTGGCACAGCAGCAGAAAGCTGTGGAGTCACCAGGGAGTTCAGAAGCAAGGGTCTGAGGTCTTGCAGCGCATGAATATAGACCCCAAACTGTCATGTGCAGAGGAGTGTGTCCACAGACAAGGATCGGGAAGATTTGAAGTGTTCTGACTGTTCCTGACCTGCACGATCTGTAACGTTTCTTTTTTCTTTCTTTCTAGAGTGTGTTTATTTCACTTCAGATACGTGGGGAAGAGAAATATCGCCAGGTACTGTGCTCTTCCATCCGGGGTTGGGGGCCCTCCCCACGCTCCCTGCCGCAACTTGGGCAGGAAGGGAGCACTCACACCCACATTGGGCAAACCCTAGCAGGCAGGAAGTCTGTGGGGCCACGTTGGGACTCAGCTCAGTGCCGTGCAACGAGCAGAGTCCCCTCCTTGTAGCACCCTGCCCCTTCCCTCTCCTCCAGCTCCTGCACAAGAGCCCCAGCCCCAGGCACTCCCAGCTGCCTGCACAGGTATGCAACGTCCCCCACAGCTGGCTGCAGGTGTGACCTGAGGCATGGCTCCATCCCAACCCTATGAGCAGCAGCTCTGCTGTTCTCAGCTCTAAGGCAATCTGAATCAGGTGGGAGTAGCCCAGTCAGTGTTGGGATGAGCCACATTAATGCGTCAGAGGGAGGCCAGGTCTCCAGGCAGGTGCCTCAAGTGTCATAGAATCACAGAATGGCTGAGGTTGGAAGGGACCTTAAAGATCATTGAGCTCCAGTCCCCTGCTGTGGGCTGCGTGCCCCCCCCCAGGTCAGGCTGCGCAGAGCCCCATTCACAGCCCTGGGTACCTCCAGGGATGGGGCACCCACAGCTTCTCTAGGCAACAGTGTCAGTGCCTGGTGAGTGTCAGTGCCCTCTGAGTAAAGAACTTCTTCCTAACATCTAGCCTAAGTTTTCCCTCTTTTAGTTTAAAGCCATTCCCCCTTATCTAATCACTATTAGACTGTGTAAAATGTCTGTCCCCTCCTGCTTATAAGCTCTCCTCAAGTACTGAAAGGCCACAGTGAGGTCTCCCTGGAGCCTCCTCTTTTCCAAGCTAAACAAACCTAGCTCCTTCAAACTTTCTTCATAGAAGAGGTGCTCAGCTGCCTGAGTATCTTTGCAGCACTCCTCCAGACCCACTCCAGCAGCTCCACATCCTTCTTGTGCTGGGGCCCCGAGGCCTGGAGCAACCCTTCTCCCATCCCACAGCCTTTCTTCTCCTTGCAGGGTGCATGATGCCTGGCTGTCCAAGCACGCAGCAGCTGATAGGAAATCACAGACGATGCCGGCGCTCCGCAGCAGAGCTGGGGGGATGCAGGCACGGCTTCAGCACCTGGGCAGCTTGGACACATCCTTCACACTCAACCACAGTACGTACAGCAGAGCGAGGTGTGCCCATGCCATATTAGCACGTTGAAAACTGCATGTGTCCATTGGTCTCTTGCTCCTCGTTGCCTGTGGGATGTTAAAGGGAAAACCTCATCTGTACCAGCATTTAGATTTTGTGGGAGCCGGAGTGCTGAGCACCATTTCCTCCTGATTTTCTTTCCATCCACAGATGCAGGTACCTCAGAAGCAGATATCGTGCACCAGGCATTGCTGGAGGGCAACATAGCCACTGAAGTGTGCCTGACGGTCCTGGACACGATCTCTTTTTTCACTCAGAGTTTCAAGGTCAGCTTTGAAATCAAAAGTACTGTAGAACAGCGTGCTGTGTTTCTGTGTGCCTGTTGCTCTCAGTGATCCGTTCTTTCAGGCTGACAAATTGTGGAAGTGTTTATAGAAGTAAATCATTTGCAGCTTGTTTGTATTCCAACGCATGGAGTGTTTCACGGGCTTGCCGAGCAATTATGCAATATCTCCTAATTCCTTCAAAACTGCAAGACTGGAGAAAATTATGGGGACATTATGTCATGAGTGTACACATTAGAAAAAAAGAGGAAACCACCATATAGAAAGCAGGGGCCAGTGGAAAGGGAAATGAAGGTCTGGCATGCTTTGAACAGTCACTGCTTTCTACCATTAATTGCCTAGATTTAGATTTCTCTGAATTGCTGTACATGGATGTCTCCAGGGCTAAGGCATTCCAGCTGTACTTGGCAGTCCAGATAGCACCAGTGCCACTGGTAGAGGTCTTCCCCTCCATGTAGTGATTCACATTTGTGGCAGTCACTGACATCTACAAGAATCAGAGCCTCTGTGATGGAGAGAAGCTGAGGCAAGCAAGCAAGCACTGAAATACTGGTCGGGAAAAGCTCTTCCTTGAAGTGTTGGAGGAACTCTGCTCGTAGCAATGTGCTTTGTGTGATGTTGCAAGAACAACTCTGTATTTCAGAGTAAGCGCCACAAAGATTCCTTTTCAGATGTACTGAATAACTTGAAAACAAAGCGTATCCTCTGCTTCTGTTGCAGAGCTAAAAGGCCATCCTGGTGCTAACATCAAATTGCTCCATAGTAGTTTGGCAGCAACAGAAGGATTTAGATGCAAGAGTTAAAGCTTGTTTTATTTTCACAGTTGCCTCTTTTTTAATATAGCTGAACCACAAAACAACGTGATTTTCAAACCACAGGATAGGCTGGATTCCCTTCCGCTTTAATGGGCTTCTGCTTTGCTTTTACGGTCATCCAGCGTTACCACACAGAAGCGTGCTCTGTGCTGCAGTAAAAGTGCTGATGCTGTTTTTATTGACAGCGTAAATAATTTCCATTAAAAAGTGTGGATCGTAAATAAAACACTTCTTGAGACTCATAAAGTGAAATGGAAAAAATAGTGTGTTAAGTTGGTAAATGCCTCTTTTATTTCAAAATAATCTCTGGACCATTGGTGAATGTTTTACAGAGCATTGCCCAAAACCTAACTTTGTTTTGGAATTAGTGATGCAGTAGTGACAACATGGTTTCGCTTTATTCTCTTCTCTTAAAATAGCCTCTGCCAAATACAGTAAGTTTGTACTGCTTGTCACGGTTTCTGGTTATATTTGTACTGGAGGCTCTGCTCCACATCTGGATTAAGAATTGGTATGATTAATGGCACAAAATTATCTCTGTCATTTTCACCTTCGGACTCGACGCTGCTGCAAAGTAAATTCTCTCATTGCTTTCCAGACCCAGCTCTTAAGCAACGATGGCCACAATCCCCTCATGAAGAAGGTTTTTGATATTCATCTTGCTTTTCTGAAGAACGGGCAGTCAGAGGCAGCTCTTAAGCATGTGTTCGCCTCCCTGAGAGCTTTCATCAGCAAGGTACGTAACACACACCTGCAGGATTTCTGTAGGCATGGCAGAGGAGACCAATACCTCCGAGCCTTGGCTGCATGTGGGAGAGGGTAGCATGGCCAAACCAATCCCTATGCTTTGCTGAGCTCAGAGCTCTGGAACACAGTGAGGCTGTCCAACTGCTGAGCTCAAAGCCACAGCTAACCACACCAGAGCACTGACTGATGCTATTGCTGGCATTTCCTTTCATGTCTGTCACAGCATGCCACTTCTCATAAATACGTTTTCGATACCAGAGGTACACGCAACCTCCATTGCTTCCAACCTGCACAGTTATAATAAAATGAATGAGAAGCTCTGGAGTCACTTGAACGCAACGCTTTGTTAATGAGGTAGATTTGTGTGGCTTGAGATTGCAGCCAGGCAGCCCTGCATGTGATGGATACGCAGCAATTATTTCCAAAGGAGATCTTGCACAACTTGATGAACAAAGCTTGTGATAAGACAGAGACATCTAAAACTGTTTTTCAAAGGTGGAAAAAGCTCATGCTATGAATATTTTACTGTAACCACACAGCAAAGCTGAGAGCTAATATGGATGCATCTAGGGCTGGTGTTTGGTTTGTACTGAGCAGATAGACCAAAAGCAGAAAATGCAGAAGTCTCACTAGCTAGTGGGCTCCAGACAGCATGGTTTCCTGTGAGAGGTTTTCCATGGGGCTTCTTAAATCCTCCCAGATTGGCAGCTGGCACCAGCAGGAATCACTCTGTTTTTCTGCAGGGTCCCATTCATGTTTATTGCTCTGCCTTTCCCTGTGTCTGTCAAGTTTTCTGCTTGACCGTGGTCTGCGTAGCCTTGAAACACATCCTGCTGCAGATCTACACACAGCCCACATGGACAGAATCTCCCAGCACCTCTCTCCCCCTTATTAGCTGAAACTTCATTTAGCCATTAAAAAAAAAATAAAATCTGCCTATAGCAAGTAAGAGATCGTCCTTTCCTCCTTGGCAAATTTTCTGTGGTTGTTTAAGCATGCAGCCAAATCTACACACCTGTTCCATTTGATGTCACCATCACCAGCCTTCACAGCCTGGATCCAGCCCTGCGGGGGTTACACGCTCGCTTTCCAAAACACCGATTGCAGCAGTGCAGGCTGCACTCTGGGCTGGTGCAAGGACGGGGGGTCTGGGTGATTTCCTTGGGTTTCTGCCAGCTCAAATCCACAGTGGATTTGGCATTTAGGGTGGTGAGTCACTGACATAGGCTGCCCAGAGCTGGGGGTGCCCCATAGCTGGAGGTGCTCAAGGCTGGGTCGGTTGGGGGACACCCAGCCCATGGCAGGGGTTGGGGCTGGATGGCCCATGTGGGACCTTCCAACCCAAACCATTATGTGATTCTGCCATTCTATGATTTACTGGTCCTGAGATCTGAAAGATTTCTTTTAGTTAATTTCTCACATTTCCCCAGTGACAGGACACAGTGTTGCTTCTGTAAAAGCAAGATATGAACCCAGCAGATGGTATCTATAAGGAAGTGATTTCTTTGCCAACTCCGTAACCACATGGGTCCTAATCTTCCTTTTAAGTCCTCTGAAGGGCTTTTCTAAGACACAAAGTGATGATTAAATAACTGGGGGTGAGGGTTACAGCATTTCACAGCAAGTGCAAGGACGGCTTGTTTTCCTGCCAGCTTGTTTTGAAATGTAGAAATCGTGTTGTTTTGTTTTGAGTTGCGTATCATGGCTGGCTATAAATTAGTGTTAACTTGGAGAAAGCCGAAACTGCGTTATACCTTTGACACAGCTGGAATAGACAATTTCCCATTTTTTATGGCCTGCTGCAGCTAATAATTACAATGAAAAGAATCCCCCTTTTATCTCGTGTCACAGCAAATGGTTGTTGGAGGGAAAAACTGAGAGCTATTTCGCTTCCTAAAATCTGTCTTAAAAATACCCTTCTTTCTTCACTAAACCTGCTCATTTGCTAGGCAGGAGACTTTAAAAAGATCTGTTGCAAGTAAGCAAAGAACAAACAAGGTCTATAATTGTTTGCATGTTTGGTTTGGGGTTTAAAATGAATGCTGCTTGCATGCGTGTGTGCTGGGAATTCGGGAAGGAAGCGCTCTTGGCTTTGCTGGCTGCACTAACGTGTTGGAGACATCACCAATCCCAGGCCCTGAAGGAACAGGGCAGCAGAGCCTTGCTCCTTTCCTGCAACAGCTGATTGTATCCAGCCACATCAAGCATTGCTTTCCCTCCGTTAGTGCAATCTCACAGCAGCAGGCTGGAAACCTCACTATCTTCCAGGCTAGAAAAGGCTGGAGGGAGCATAAGCTGTCTGCCCTGCTTTACTGGGGTTTATAATGGCCCCTGACAGTTGTAACTCAGTAGCTGGCCAGAGCTGTGGCAAGCACAAACCCTTTGGGTGCTGCCCTGGTGCCAGGAGTGATGGCATCTGCTCAGGATTGGTCTCCAGCTGGGAGTTGCCTGTGGGTGCAGGCTTGCTCTGAGCAGGGCACAGGTTCTCCTCTTGGAGCAATATGGAGAGAAATGCACGGAGAGAAGACTGGGCCTTGTTCTCCAGCAGGTTCCAGGGAAAGTTTTTCTCCCTAGCACTGGGTTGGAAGTGTCTGATAAGTCTCTGCAGGCAATTAGTGATTCATGCTGAGAGTCAGTGCCAGCCATATTCCTTTGGGTGTCCCTGTGCTGCCCATGCATTCCCAATCTCATATCACTGCAGCCAGCTCTGGGCTAATCCCAATTCTGAGCATGACACCATCTTGCTATGGGAGAAGGATTGTGTTACAATAGGGAGCAGTTACTTAATAGCTCCTTGCTCAAGTGCACACTTGATCCTTTTGGCCCTGTTTTATTCACTTCTTTTCTCCCATTTTTTTCCCTGTAACTATTTTCAGTGAAAGGCAGAGATCACCAAGTATTGGAGCAGTTTCTTCACACTCTTGTAATTTGTGTGGCTCGGTGTAATGGTGGACTACACCCAATGGAGTTGTATTGCTAGACACAGCTCCTAGGTTCCTGTTTTAAAACCTATTTACCAGCACGCCATGGTGGTCGCCCCAGCAGTATGGCTTAGTTTGGAAGGGACCTTAAAGATCATCGAATACCTACAAGCTTTTCTGAATCATGTACATTTAATGTAAAACATAGAGGGCCAAGGTGACAGCTCCAGGCTCTGACTTGGAGGATGTGAGTGAATACTTTGGCAGTATTTACTGTCATCTTCTATGAGGAGAAGGTGGTAGGATGGAGAATTGGCTCATGGACCACGCTCTGGAGGACATGAACTGAGCAAACCTCTCCCCTGCATGGATAAGACCCATGGTTATGTCTGTGCCAGGAAATCCATGGGGCTCAGAGTGCCGCCCTGCAGTGCTCCCAGCTGCCTCCGCTCCCCCGGCGGGCTCTGGTGTCACCCCCTGCAGCCACATCCCTGCGGTGGCTGCGGAGGCGGCTGCATGCCAGCACCAAACCCTTCCTTCTTCTGCTTCCCTTCCTTCCCCAACGCAGTGGGGGTGGAAGGAAGCAGCGTGCAGTGTCCCCTCCTCACCAACCACCACTCCGACCGCAGGCGGATGGACGCTCCAGCGAGCCCTGCGTGGAGGTCTGCAGCTCTGAAATAGATGTTTGCTCAGGGGAGAGATGTACTATGACATTGTGGGCCACTGGTCTTCCCCTTCCACTGCAAATCCCCTAGCCCTGCTCCCAGCTGAGGCAGCTAGCGCTGCAGTTTGGCTTTGTCCTGCTGTTCCCTGGGGCCAGCTCAGTATGGGGCCAAGGCATGAGTCACTGTGTGTGTTAGGTGCTCTGGGACAAGCGTGTCCCTTGTTTGCATTCCGGAATTCCTGAGGGAAGTCATGGTTTTAGGCATTTTTTTCTAGGGCACATGGAGGTAGGGGTGCATGCATCCCAGGTCGCGTTTCCCAGCAGACCCTGTCAGAGTACTCTGGCAGATATTTTGATGACTCACATAGCAGCCTTTGGTGGGACCTCTCCTCTCTGTCCTGCCGCCCACGTTTAGGGCTTTTGTAGGGGCATAAGACAGAATTCTGTCTGTTTGATGTGTTGAGAATCTGCCACTGAATGGAAATGTTGTTTGGGATAGGGATAGATGGACATGCGCAAGGACATCCCCAAAAAGCATGACAGCTAAGGACAGCGAGGAAATGTGGCTAAGAATAGGCCCTGAATGCATTCCCACAAACAAGTTTTGAGCACAGCACTCTGGCAGAAGTTTTATTCAGGCTTTCCAGGCTTGAGCCCAACGTTTTGCCCCATGCCCTTGCCCCTCTGAGCCCTGTAGGTGTAATTTTGTGGTGTATATTCTAATGTTTGCCTGCCTCTTGTGAAGTTTCCCTCAGCGTTTTTCAAGGGAAGGGTGAACATGTGCGCTGCCCTCTGCTACGAGATCCTGAAGTGCTGCACTTCGAAGGTGACCTCCACAAGGAACGAAGCCTCCGCTCTTCTGTACCTGCTGATGAGAAATAACTTTGAGTTCACCAAAAGGAGAACGTTTCTGAGAACGCATCTGCAGGTCAGCAGCTGGGGACAGGAGGGCAGTCGGATACCTCAGGTGTAGTGAATGGGTATATCAACGTAGCTACGTCTCAGCTCATGTCTACAGAGGAGCTTGTTTATTTCTAACAAGAGTGATCTTATATAGGACAAAAAGGTTCTGGATTTCCAGGCTTTGCCTAATCCCTGTTTTCGGTGATTGGCCCCAGGCTCTTTGGGTACTATATGATGCCATCAAGCATTCCACGTTGTTGTTTTCTTTGGAATTGCAGCTACAAGACACGCCTCTGCCTTGGGTGCTGGGTGGGATGGGGTGGGAGGACAGCAAAAGAGACACCTTCAGGGCAGGAGGGGGGATTTTGCTGGAGCTGCCTTTGCAGTGTTACTTTTTTGAAGCAAATTTAGATAGCTAGAGGTGCAGATGATCACTGATTGTGATGAAACAGGGAAGATGATAACCGAGGTACTTACTTCTGCATCAGGATTTGTATTAAGACTGTTATCTCGTTAATTCTGAGAGCTTGCTGTTCAGCAGAGCAGTTTGGCCCTCTGAGGAGTGTTTGTCCACAGGAGATCAGACAGTGAAGCCACAACAAAGGCCCTTACTTACACTGTGGGAAAGATATGATGTTTTGTGTGAGCTTTTTATGTAACTGTGACAAGAAAACTCTTCTACTGGGCTCGTTTAAATAATGCCCCTTTGCTGTCCCTACAGATAATAATTGCAGTGAGCCAGTTAATAGCAGATGTGGCACTCAGCGGTGGGACGAGGTTTCAGGACTCCTTGCTCATCATTAACAACTTTGCAAACAGTGACAGGCCTATGAAGGTAGGTTGGAGAAGAGAAATCACATCGTGTGCTATCCGCCATTAATGTGAGATGGGGGATGCACTCAAGAAAATCATGTTTAGTATAAGCCTAATTATTTCTGTCTGTATAATTTATAAGCCTGCATGGGGCTGTTTGCTCAGTAAAAAAGGATTATACCAACAGCAATAGGGACAGCTGTACCATGCCATGTTCCACTGTGATGCCTAATGCCAAAAGGAGGGAGCACCGTAATTCAGGTTACACTTTGCATGGGGTGCTCCTTTCAAGAGTATGCAAAGAGCTTTCTAAAAATTTCCAGCTTTGATAGGAATGACAAGGGAGGCCCTGTTGTCTAAAGGTCATAATTAGCAGAAATTAATTTTAATTATTAAATTGCAAGTAATATTAAGAAAGTCCTCTTTTGTAGACATTGGTGGTTGTTTTTCTTTGGAAAATAATTGTCTGCCTTTGCACTGGAATAAACAGCTTCTACCTAATCCACTGAATAATATATCATCAGTACAATTCGCTCTATTGCACACAGTATAGCTGCCGATGCTGGATTTAGAAAAATAGGAAAAGTTTTACAGCTCTGTGATCATTCTATGAGCTAAAGGCATGGGAGCCTCGGTTAGATGTTGAATTGAGATATAACAAAATTATAGTTCAAATATACCTGACAGAACCTCTGTTCTCTTCTGCACACAGGTGTTTCTAGGAGTTTCACTAATCCTCATTTTGCTGATCTTTTTTTACATCATGAGACCGTTGTTGTACCCAGATTACGTACTTACATAAGAGCAAGAGTACAGGATAGATCTCCCAGTACAAGAGAAATTCCAGTACACTGGAGCTGGGGCTGTGCACAGACACAGACATAACTGAGGAGCTGGCACGTGGGGGAAGTGAGCCAGGAAGAGAAAGATGAGGGGGCATCTAACTGGAGGTTTTAGAGAAGAGGAAGTCAGTCTCGTCCCAGAGGTGCAGAGGGACAGAAAAGGAGGCAACAGGCACGAGATGCTACTAGGGAAATTCCAACTTTACATAAAGAAAAATGACTTCCCAGAAATGTTCCCTTTTTGGAACAGGGACCAAAAAGGATGTTAGATATTTTTCCTTGGAGATTATCAAAACTTGGCTGGACAAGCCTTGGTCTAACTCAATGCTGATCCTGCTTATAGCAGAGTATCAGCTGGAGCCTGTGTTTCTTTAACACATTCCTGTGGTGGGAATGCCCATGGGACTTTAGGAATTAAAGAGTGACCACATCAGACGCTAACAGTCCAGATGTTGAACTCAGTGGAAAATGCTTTGGGAATGGTTTATGGTTCCGTTCTGTGGTGTTCGCATGCAAGGAGCACTTCTGTCCCACCCTCAGCCAGCTAATCGGGTTGCAGAACTACCTGCTGCACTTCAGCACAGGAATAGCCAATGTCCTGTGCATGCCCAGATGGAAATACTTCTAATTGCACGTTAAATACTGTACACTGTATGCACTGTGAGTTCAATAAGCAAAACTGCAGTTAGTGTTATCTCCTATACTTTGCTTTTTTAGATTGGCAGTAAGTGGACTCTTGGCTTACGGGTAGCAGCAGTCTTTGAAAAAGCCTGCCACACCTTTTGTTTCTGTGTGTGCTGTGTTTGCTTCTAATTAGATTTGTTTTGTATCAGGCAACTGCTTTTCCTTCAGAAGTCAAAGATTTGACGAAGAGGATCCGAACTGTGCTTATGGCTACCGCCCAAATGAAAGAACATGAAAAGGATCCAGAAATGCTGATAGATCTACAGTACAGCTTAGCTAAATCCTATGCAAGTACCCCAGAGCTACGGAAAACGTGGCTAGACAGTATGGCAAAAATACATGTGAAAAATGGAGACTTCTCAGAGGTAATTCACGTAATTAAAAACATGGTGTTTAGCAAGACAGATGTGAAGATGACATTTTAATTTTCCCTTTGTGCTTTGCAGGCAGCCATGTGTTACGTTCACGTAGCAGCCCTCGTTGCAGAGTTTCTGCACAGGAAAAGTAAGTGTTTGCTGTTTGAGGGGCACGAGGCAATGCAGTGATGAGTGACGATTTGGGAAGTGTTATTTGTAGATCTCTTCTGAACAAGCTCAAAAGGAAAATAAACTAATGCATTCTGGCATGATGAAGGTATAAGATGATGAATATTTTTAAAGAAAGTAATTGAGGTGTTACTGGGCTGGTTGGGTCTTCTTATGTAGTCGTGTTCGCACTTTACTGAGTAAAATAAGAACTGACACGTCATGTCTTGGTTTAAATGTTCAGATGTATTTCACATTAGGAAATGTGCTCATGGGGGAGGCCCATGTTAAGAACTGTCTGCCAGTATGTTCATCAGAAGTATCACTACAGTCAATATGGGAAACTATAGGAGAAAGCAGTCAAAATTTAGTCAAAAAATGAGGCTATAGTCTAACTATACAAATATGTAACCTAACTGTACAAATATGTAAAGAGCAACCAGGAAAAAAGAGAGTGTTGTGGTTTAATGCAAAACAGGAAACAAGGACAGACTCACGTGTTCTCGAGTAACAACACAACAGGTTTTCTTGTAAATATCAATTCTCCAGTTGATATATTGACCATGTTTCTCATCTCTATATGAGGAAGTAGTGCTGAAAGGGACTTAGCTTTCTGCTGCTTTTAATGTTAGGCTGCACAGAAGATGACTGCAGGCATTGTCTTGGCAGGAAGGGTCTCTAAGGGCCTTGCTTCTGGGGGCTGGAAGTCCCTCCACATTCTGTACTTCGTGTTGGCTGAGTGGGAAGAATCAGGGCACACTTCTTTGATATGTATACAGACTTCACACGGCTGCAGAGGGGAAAGCATTGAAACTGGCTGTTCTTTATTTGTGCCCTGGAGGCTGTTGACCACAACCCCCATGTGGTTGTCACCCCTTTGTGATCACAATCACAAAGGAGAACTTGTGAAAAAGAAGAGGAACAAGTCAAAAGGAATATCAAGTGAATACCTTGAGTTATTTCTGTCACTAACAATCTTTTTCTGTATATATATGTAGGGCTGGAAATGGTTCAGTACAGGCTGAACTACTCAAAGCTTTGGGATGCATCAAGAGCTGTGCTTTCTGCTCAGAGTGTACAACCCCAGACACTTCCTACTCAGCTTCCCAGCATCTCATGATAGCTTTCTTTTTGCATCTTCTGTGCAAAAATACGCCCTTGTCCTTCTCTCCTGACTTTCAGTCAACTGCAGGCCATTAGGTTGGTCAAAGATGACTTCTGGATAGCACACTGGAAGATCTGTTGTGGTTGGTGCTAGTCACATACCAGGAAAGACTCCTGAGGCAAATGGCTGGGGAGATTCTGATGTATTCAGTCCTATTATAGCAAAAGAGCAGCAAAGATGGGAGTGAGGTCCTCTGCTGCTTGTAGGACTTCATTATCAACTAGACTGCTTTCTTGGCTATCGAAGCAAGATATATTTAAAATAAATTAATCCGTGAATCCATTTGCTTTTGTCTGCTACAGAACTCTTCCCCAGTGGATGCACTGCCTTCAGGAAAATCACTCCCAACATTGACGAAGAAGGTGCAATGAAAGAAGATGGTGGGATGATGGACGTACATTACAGTGAGGTGAGGTCACGTAGCACAGACTACAGGAGTTTTGATAACTGATTAGAATTTAGTTTTAGACTCGTGAGCTGTAACAAATTACAGTTGTACACTGGCATCTGCAAAAAAAAAGACTGTTCCATGGCAGTTTCCCAAGAGAAATGTGCTCTGATGGATTTTTTGTGTGCAATTCAGATACGTAAATCTGGTGTAGCTTCTTGGTTCCTTTGAAAGGCTTTTCTAGCCCTGAGACTGAAAAAGCTACACCACAAACTTTGCTTGCCATGTTATGCAAATGCTAACTCTTGCCAGCACAGGACAGCACAGCATAGCATTTTCAAGGAGGCACAGGAGGTTAGAAGTCAAGCTCTGCTGAGCAAGAAGTCAACTCAGGTTCCCCTTGAGTTAGGGCTGTGCTGCCATGGCAGCAGAACAGTCCAGAAACCAAAGCAGGGCACGGGGGAAGTGAGAAGATCCTCCTGTGAGTTATAAAAGACTCACAATTACTTCTGCACCACCCCTGTGCAACTGCATTGGGTGGGCCACGTGGCTGAGCAAGGTGGCCCTGCAGCCCAGGCTACCTGAATGCCCATTCATCAATGCTAGGTGTGGGGATCCTCAGCAGCACATCTCACTGCTCTTGTACACGTGTCCCTTGAATGTGTTTCTTAGACATGTACCTCTCTCTTCCAGCATTGTCATCTCCATACCCTCGCAAAGCTTTGGCATTTTCTTAGGAGGTACCTAAACAACCAAGGCAGATTGCTTACTGTTGTGTGAATGAGTTAGTAAGAATTAAACTTTTAAAAAATTGCTTTTTTTTTTTTCCATTCAAAACTTACAGAATACCTTTGGAAAGGCCAGGAGCACACAGTGTTCAAAATTCTGTAACTGTGGCCACAGTAGTGGAACTTACTAAAGTATCTGAAGCTCAGATGGTTTGCCTTCTTTTTGACTTAACAACACCCATTCGGTTTTTCTGTTAGGAAGTCCTAGTGGAGCTGCTGGAGCAATGTGTAGATGGTCTGTGGAAAGCAGAGCGTTACGAAACAATTTCCGAAGTTTCCAAACTGATCATTCCTATTTATGAAAAGCGGCGTGAATTTGAGGTACACGTTTTGAACTGGTGTGTACGTATCGGGCAATTTCACAGACTGCTAGGAAAAAGCAAGGTGCTTCTGTTTCTGATGTTGAACTGATGGACCGGTGTCAGTGCGGCACACACTGTGCTTCGGTGCTGGTCATTAAACATACTAGTGAAAGGTAATGCAGTGAAAGGAGTTAAAGCTTTGCTCCTTCCCTGCACCTGCTGTGATCCATGCTCCGGCAAGGTTCTGCTGCTGAACTGTGCTCCCCTTTCCCTCCCTCTCCCATGACCCCTCCACATCAGGACAGCATCCAACTCCGTAATTGAAGTTAGGAGAAGTCTTGATCTATTTTTTTCGTCATAAAGCTGTTTCTAATTAGAAAAAAAAAAAAACAAAAACTGAGTAAAATACTGCAAGTTTCTCTACCCTTAAAGGCGTAGTCAGGGAACATGCTGAGACTGTAGGTTCAGTCTTCTCTCTAGGGACAGTGGTTTTATTGCAGCCTGTGGTATCTTTCAGGCCTGAAGCCTGAAATTCTGGTTTGAATTCTCCAGAGGATTGTGTTCAGATATTTCAGTAGCTTCCAGCGTTAGTTAGAATTTCCTACTTGAAGTTCTGCTTTAGTGATGTCAAATTTTGCTTTCCAGAAACTTACTCAGCTGTACAGAACACTTCACGGGGCATATGCTAAGATATTGGAGGTGATGCACACAAGGAAGAGGCTTCTTGGAACCTTTTTCAGAGTGGCATTTTATGGACAAGTAAGTATAGACACAGGCTCAGCAGCTACCACTCACCTGGCATCCTGCCCCATTAAGCTGCTGCTCAGGCAGGCCTTAAGCTGAAAAGCCTGATAGCTCCACGGCAGGGGGCTGGTGCCTTTAGGGTACCTTGCAACCCAAGCCATTCTGTGATTCTAAGTAGCTGGAAAAATCAAGAAGATCTAGGGCTCAGAGTCCCAAGAAGGAGTGTGATCTTGTCATATCTTTGGAGCCTGAAGGCAGTTACACAGTGTTGTTATTCTTCTAGCTAACCTATTAAAATGTGTTACATCTCATCTCCCATGCATCTTTGGACAGTCCTCTTCTACTTGTGGACCCATAACTCTGGGGGAAATGCAGCTCACCTCACTAGAAAATGCTATGTAAATGACACTAGCCCTGAATTTCCTGGTTCCTTCTTTTAGAGCAATTGATGCATACCCTCGAAACCATCCTGGGTTTGTACCTTTGAACACCACTGTCACTTCACACACAGCATATCTGATCATTGGCTTCTGCTGAAGCAAACATTTTGTCCCAGACTTCATAGTTTTGATATATGAAAAGTAAATAGATTAGCAACAAATTAAACAACTGCTAATTTGGTTTTCTAAAATCTACAGAAATAACTGGATCAAGCTACACAAGGTAACATCATCCTGACAACAAATACTTGATCCAGTTTTGCACTTTAAAGCTTTGCTAGCTTTGTATTGTCAGCTGCATGGAGTCTGTCACGACTCCTTGCCGGAGCAGCTTGCCAAAGCATGAAGCTTTCACACTGTTTCCGTTACAGGAAGGACTGGTGATGCAGGCACAATCTTTGCTGCAAGTTTTTCTCTACTTACCACAAATATTCGGAGTTCCACTTCCCCGAATACAGGAGAAATCAAAGCAGCGGAAACACGTTTCTTCATTTATTGCTTGAAGTCCCTGTTGGCTTACACAAAACCCTCTTATTTCTAAATTTCACATGGCTCTGCTTTCAGGGCTTAAAAAATTTGTTTTTCTACTCTTTCTCTTTGCTTTGTTTTTGCAGTTTTTGTCCTGGCTGCCTCTTTCCAACCTTCCTCAAAGACAACCTCTGGCCAAACCCCTCTGCCACATTGTTTGGATTTCTTGTTAGTCATCCTCAGGTCTTTGTCCTTAATAATGATGTCTTTGTGTTGGTCGAGGATAAGATTACTTCACATGGTTTTTGAAGGAATCTGTTAGACAGACCACACAGAGACTTTGTGCAAACCATAGCCTTCTAAACCTTACTGACATTCTGAATTGTTGGTAGGAAGTTGCTTTCAAGCTCGCAAATCTGAAATAACATCTTCCAAGCAAAGAAACTCATCTATTCCTCATGACTTGTTTGTGATTAATGCTAGACGTTCTTTGAAGAAGAAGATGGGAAGGAATACATCTACAAAGAGCCAAAGCTGACAGGCCTTTCAGAGATCTCCCTCAGACTTCTTAAACTTTATGGAGAAAAATTTGGGTCGGAAACCGTAAAAATTATCCAGGATTCTAACAAGGTAAAATTAAACTGCGTGAACAAGCTAGTGAAATGCAGTGAATATCAGGACTGCGTAGCAGATGAGTGTGACATAAATATTGTTCCCCAGGGCCTGGGACTACAGTGCTGTAACCACTGGGCATAGAATATCTATCTATTTATGCTCAATGCAAAGGGCTTTAAACACCCTTGGGTTGCAACTCTGGATTCATCTGGGTTACTAAGGGCAATACGGGAGACCTCAAAGGTTTTGTGCAAGCCTGCAGATTTGCATGCTACAGCACAGTGCTGCATGAGTGCTAGCTCATGGCCTGGAACCAGCATGGTTGTATTAGAAGGACTGAGTAACCTGTGAATGTGCTGGACTGATGGATAACGTGAAATGACTGCTCATTCCAGATACACCTTGCTCAGCACCACATGAGGTATTTCTTGTGCCACAACCTCATTGTCTAGTGTGTCTGCTAGCTCACAGTCTAGCCATCCCAGCTGAGGTCAAAGGGAGCTTGATGTGTCATTCACACACATGCAGTGGGGCTGGGACAGTGGGGAATCAGAGCATTCATCAGGTCCCAGGAGATAAATTAAGCAATTGTAAGTTACTAACCTTTGTTCTTCTAGTGAGCAACTCTCTTGTTTCACAGGTCAACATTAAAGACCTTGACCCTAAGTATGCTCATATTCAAGTGACTTACGTGAAGCCCTATTTTGAAGACAAAGAAATTTCTGAAAGAAAGACTGAATTTGAAAGGAACCATAATATCAATAGATTCGTATTTGAGACTCCCTACACTTTATCTGGAAAAAAACACGGCAGTGTGGAAGAACAGTGTAAAAAAAGAACCATTCTTACCAGTAAGTTAAAGCATCTGAACATGAGGCAACAGGTATCAGCAACTAATTTTAGACTATTTGAGCTCATAAAAATATCCCAAAAGAGCCAGAAATTCTCTCCGCTTCTTAATCAGAATTGTGGTATAATAATCTGGTTGGGAGGGGGAATTTATATAACAGTTCTGCAGGCAAATATTTACAAATGAATAAATGATGCTGTAAAATTAGAGCCTTGTTCAGGCTTTCACATACGCTGAGTAAAACTGAGGGCAAGGATCTATCTGTACGTACTCCTGTTTACTGAACAGCCTTCCTATCTTATAAACTTTGTTTGCTCTTTCTGCCAGCTTTGAACTCCTTTCCATACGTAAAGAAGAGAATTCCAGTCAATTATGAGCATCAGGTTAATTTAAAACCAATTGATGTTGCAACCGATGAAATAAAAGACAAGACAGCAGAGCTGCAAAAGCTCTGCTCTGCCGCTGACGTTGACATGATCCAGCTGCAGCTCAAATTGCAAGGCTGTGTTTCTGTGCAGGTGAGGCTTGACATCTCTTCAAAATTACATTGACAGACACATCTCAGTGAGTCATCCTTTCGCAGCACAGCGCATTTGCTTTCCATAAATGATTAACTACCTAATTTGCAGCGCTGCAGCCATCAGCCTGCTGCTTACACCTATGAGTGGCTCGAGACAATAAGCATTTTGTCCAGTGGTGTTTGCAGTGCTGTGTGTAACCATATCTTAGCTGGCCATGGAAGAATGTTGAAATATACTTAATTCTTTAAGATCGCACTGTAAATATCAGGCAGAAATAACCTCTCTGTGAACCTGACTTTTTTCCAACCGGATATATGACTTTAAGACTCAGACCATACTGCTTGCCAAGCAGAAGTAAGAGGAAAGTATGAGGAAACAGACTGCCTTCCTCTTCTTTATCTCCATTTATCTTTCGGGCTTTCAAAACCTAGATAGAAAAGCTCATACTCAAGTTTAGAGACCTCAGCTTGCTCTGGTGATATTAGTAGCACAGAGTTGGTGGCATTCAAATGACATGCTAATGGTTTTCAAGTCTTGAAAAAATGTTCTAACCTTCAGAAATGCCCTTAGTGACTCAAAGTTGTATCACTTTTTGTTTCTTTGGTTCCAGGTTAATGCTGGCCCCTTGGCCTATGCCAGGGCTTTCCTAAGCGACAGCCAGTCCAGCAAATATCCTGCTAAGAAGGTGAATGAGTTGAAGGAAATGTTCAGGTAGGATTTCTAATGTAATACAAAATAGCGACCTGGCTGGAACACGATACTAGTTTTTTAGGTGTGTTTTTGTGTGTCCCCAAAATCAGCAGATGCCGAATGCTCAGGTGTATCTTACAAAGATCCATTTGTCGCAGGCTGCTTAAACACAGGGAAAAAAAGCCAACGTAACAATATATGTCAGGTTTTAGGGTTGTGATTTCCATGCTTGAATGCCTTCCTCAGTTATTTGCATCGGTATTTGAGGTGACAGTGTGACAAAAGAATGTTTGAGAACCAGAGGTCTGATAGCCATGCTCAGGGGCCTTTCATATTGTGCATTGTTTCCCCATCTTTCCAAAGGGGTTTTTAACTACGTAATGATGAACTTTAACTATTTTAAAACAAATCCCTTTCCAGTTTGTGGGGGACATCATTCTTGATTCCGTTGCTAATTTTGGACACTATATGACTTTGCACAGGCATTTTTCTCTCTCTCTCCAGTCCTTCACAGTAGGTGCTTTGAATGTGGCCTTTTTCCTCCCACTTGGAAGTGTCCCCCAAGACCCAATCAGGTGAAGCTCTCGCTTTACCTCAGCACTACGTGTGTCCTCACACTTTCCCACACTACTTTCTGGACCTCCCAGCAGCAAGCAGTTGCCCACCAGCTCCTGCATTCATTGCTTGATGCTGGTGACTCCCATTTCACCCACTGGTAACTTATAGGCAGAGCAGATTTGGGTCAAACCTGTTTACCTTCATCTAGTGACCAAGCAAACCATGGAAGGAATAGGTAAATAATCTCTGCAAATCTGCCATGCATGGCTGCAGAGCAGAGGTGATGTTTTTCTTTACTTTCCAGCTCTGCTCTGCAGCCAGAAAGAGAAACCAAACATAATCTGTTTCGTGTACACACACAATATATATATATATATATATATATGTATGTATATATATCCTGGAAAATCCCAGAAATGCTTGTGTTTTTGTTATAGTCTCAGTTAAATTAATTAATTAATTAATTAGTTGAAAGGAGAACTGTGCCCGTGAAATGAAGAGAAGAAGAAAATGAGAAACCGTGAAATGAGTAGCTGTGAAAACAGTATTAGAGCTCCACGTGATCTAAATTTCTTCCTGCCAATCTGACCTCAGATGGACCAAGCCCTGTGCTCCTGACCATGGCCTGCCTCTGTTTGTGGCCCCACTGGGAGCTGGGTGGGATCCCCTGGGATCTGCTCCTTCAGAAAGCACAGTCTTGTGTTGCAGTCCTTCCCCGTTCCCTGATCCACTGTGCTCTGGATGGCCCCAGAATGTGGTTGGAGAAAAGGGAAAACATGGTTGTCTGCATTCTTTCCCAGTAGAAGACCGGGAAATGGTCATGCTTAAAGTTCGTCCTTTTCCTCCTCAGGAAGTTTATACAAGCCTGTGGAATTGCTCTGGAGCTCAACGAGAGACTCATTAAGGAGGATCAAGTGGAGTACCACGAGGGACTAAAATCAAACTTTCGGGATATGGTGAAAGAGCTTTCAGACATCATCCATGAACAGGCATGTACTGCATGTCAGGAACCCACAGAAGTGGTTCTCTGTGCTTGAAAGCTAGCTAAAGCTGAAAACTCACTGAAAACTTATAGAAAACACTTCACGTTATCAATGGCATGATTGGTTTCCCATTCCATCTTAGCTGCATGAACAGCAATGAGTGAGGGTGACAGAGCACTGGAACAGGGGGTTGTGAAGTCTCCTCTGGAGATATTCAAGACCCACCTGCATGCTTTCCCATGCAACCTGCTCTGGGGAACCTGCTGTAGCAGGGGGTTGGACTCGAGGATCCACAGATGCCCCTTCCAACCCCCACAATCCTCTGATTCTATGACAGAAAGTCTCGCCCTGGCATTGGTATACAGGATGGAGTCTTCAGTGACTCCTGCCCTTGATTTCCCAGACGTTGTGGTCATCAGGATTCTTGTGCTGTGTTTTGCCTCATGTTTTCTATGTTGCAGGAATGCTGTGATAAGTCACAGATTAAAATTCTCTGGCCAAATTTCCATTTCCTCAATTATATCCTGCTTGACTTCCTTTTTTTTTTTTTTTTTTTCTTTAAAGGATATTTTCGTTGAATGTTGACCTAATGCCAACTATTTACACGCACTGTGACGATATTTGTGCTACAGTCCATCAGCTGTTTTAATGTTCTCTTGGATCTTTCTAAGAAAACACATTTGAGTAGTAACATCAGAGAGGTGCACACCTACCCAGTATCATGCTGTGAAGTAAGGTGAAAACTTTCTCAAGTGATGTCTGCTTTCCTATTTTGCCTTCATTATGACCAAAAAAAGCTCACTGTAGTTGGATAGCATCAAGACTCTGAGACGAGCGGTGCTGACTGTGTTGTGATTCATTTAAGGGGGAATGGTTTTAAACTGAGACAGGGGAGGTTAAGGTTAGATGTTAGGAGGAAGTTCTTCACACAGAGGGTGGTGACGCACTGGAACAGGTTGCCCAAGGAGGATGTGGGTGCCCTGTCCCTGGAGGCATTCAAGACCAGGCTGGACCTGGCTCTGGGCAGCCTGGTCTGGTGGTTGGCGACCCTGCACTCAGCAGAGGGATTGAAACTCGATGATCTTTGAGGTCCTTTTCAACCCAGGCCATTCTGTGATTCTATGATTCATAGGTCTTGAAAGTTAAGAGAGTGTTTTCAAAATCTCCTGATGACATAATGTCATTTATGTTCTCACAGCTTTGATAAAATAGGGCTTAAACATTGTTTATTTGCCTTTAATGCAACAATCCCGTGTGTGACAGTTAGTTAAAACTGCAGCAGTCCCTGAAAATAGGTAAGTCCCACAGTAATTGGCACAGTTGTTCAAAGGAATACAAAAACATGCAAGTGGCAAAATAAAGTGCACTGGGCTGCTTTACTAAGTCAGGTTTATGTACAGTAAAATAATGCTCAAAGGCTTTTTATCTTTTTTTAAAAAAAAGCACTATACCATTTCATGGGAACCTGATGTGGAGTGTCATGACGGGGTTGAATTTCATTGTAGAGACATAAAGGAGGATGTGTTTGTGGATAGGTGACTGCCGCGTCCCCTCTGTGTTAGCTCTCCCTGCCATTCTGCTCATGGCCATCTTTCTCTTAGTGGTCCTTTCCTTTTGCACGCTCATTTCTTTCACATGCATTGCCTGCCTTGTTTACTTCACTGCTGAATTTCGTTGAGAGCTGTTTGTTATAGGAGTTGCCACCTGCTTACTCCGTGCTGTTTGCAAGGACATCTGATTTGCATGCAGCTGCTGGAACTTCTGTGGTTTCTGAATTCTGCAGTAGTCAAATTGGAAACAAATCACTTCGTTCTGGGCTGTGGCAGCACTACAGTTAAAATTATCTTGGAACAAAGAAGTACCGTTAAAGCATGCCCTATGATTTTTACATATTTACAAATGTGTTGTCCTGTTCTCTGATTAATGTGCAGAATATTACAGCAACTGAAATATCAAAGTGAATTGCTCACTGGGAAGGGTATATTTTCACTTTCTTCTATGGAGCTTTAGTATTTTGTGTTAAAACATCATGTTTACGAGCACTGCTCTTAGTCGTTGTACAATGATAGGTAGATAACCGCTGACCTGAACTTTGTACTGCCGTCAAACAAGCTGAATATCTAACAGTCTAAACAATGAAACGTGTTTTCCTCTCCTGCAAAATTAGTCAGTTAAACATAAAAAGTACATTACATTCATTGAGGGTTCTCTTTGTAAATAACGGATCCTTTTCTCAGTGTGTTCAGTGCCACGCATAGGTGGCACATTTACTGAAGGTGATGGGGCAGGCGGGTCAGCCTGTGACCTTCCTAGTGATATTTTAATTAAGGGAAATGTGAAAACAACTGGTAAGCTGCAGCCAGATGGGCACAAGAGGCCTCTGAGTGGCTGAACACTGGGTGTCCTGAATCTGTTGATGATGGCCCATCGTCTCCGTTTCCCAGCTGTCAATTCAGACAAACTCGTTGGCTGATGAATCACAGGGTAAAAACCCTCTCAGCTCTAGGACAGCTCTACCAGCGCATTTACATTCAATGCTGTAAGGAGGATGTGTTTGTGGATAGGTGACTGCCGCGTCCCCTCTGTGTTAGATTTCCCTGCCATTCTGCTCATGGCCATCTTCATGGTCATCTTCATCTCATCCTTCAGGATAGAGAGTGCAAGGTCTCGCCACCTGGCACAGATGTAGTGGGTGTTCGCTGCACTTAGCTGCATATACCCTCGTGCTTACGAATATATATGCGTATTTAGATTTATTGATGCTAAGAAATAATTTAGAAGTTCTATGCAGAGAAAATTGTTTCTTTCCTACACTGGATAGTCATAACTGAAGGCTCTCCGGTGACGTATGGAAGGGTGTATATATATGAATGCTACAGAAATTGCTAAATCACTGTTCTTTCTCATTTTTGTTATGCTGCCCTTGTGAAACAGCTCTGAAGACAAGGTTGGATATCTCTTTCCCATACCTTTTTAAACAACTTGTTTATAATAACGAACCCAAACTTCTACTGAGCTTTTGGCTGTCTTGTTTTGTCTAGATGTACCACGAAGACCCAATGCATTCGCCGTGGATGCACGACTCCTTGCACGTCTTCTGCGCCATCAGCGGCACATCCAGCAATGGAACTTACTGCTCGCTCAGACCCACTGCTGAAATATAAACGTATCGGTGACATTCTACAGAGCTTTCTCAGGAATCTTTGGGACTGTGTAAAGGATTTTTAAAAATCCACGATGAGCAGAGATTTGGGTTTTTTCCTCCCCCTTGAGTTTATCGTGCTTTCAGATGGGGTGCTTGCTTCTTTTGCTGAGCAACATGGAAAGTGCCTGGACATTGCACCACTGTGCTTGTTTTCTACTTTTTTTTTTTTTAAAGATAAGTCTGTAACCGGACACAGAAAGGCAGTTACCCAAGTATGCATTGAATTGCAGAACAATGAATTGAAATGATAATGGTACTATGTAAAGTTGTACAATGGGATATAATAAAATGTAAAACTACTCTGTAAATAGAAGGAGCATAGAGTATATAGACATTAGCACTGTATCATATTTGCTGCTAAAAGCTTTCTTGGGCAGGGGACGCGAAGGAGAAATTGTAGTCACTAGTAAGAGATCTTCCCCTTCTAGAAAGTGACCTGGGCCCCAGATGCCCCAATTGCACTTGCACGATGAGAGTAAACTTGCCCTGGTCTGGAATAACTAAAACCTAATTCAGAAATGATAATTGTCAACATCCTCTGGGCACGTGGTTGTAAAGTAGTCTCCGCGAGAGCTGGATTTACTCCAGCTGGTTTGAATTCTGACTAACTTTTCACATCTGTGAAAGGATGGATGCAAGGCACTAAGGACAGCCCGAGAAATTTGTCATTTGATTCCAGTTTATCCTCTTCATCATTCACGGTCTCACACGAATATAAACTCTGAGGACACCTGAAAGTGAGCTGGGAATTATAACGTTCCAATAAAATTCTTATCATCTGTGAGATGTGCTTTTTAACCAAGTGCAGTGCACTGAAATGAAATAGCTCATACCTAACTGGTCTTAACATCACGTGACGTGCACGGTCCCTCCCATGAAGCAAATCTGTTTTCTGAAAACATGTTATTTTTGTCCAACAGGTGTTGGAGAAAATGTATTTGCCATCATTCTTTTACTCCTTTTTCCCCTCCCCACAGCTTTGATACATTGGCTCTGTCTCCTTCAGTAAGATGCTTAGGGAAGGAGAAAACATATCAGGAATTCTTTTACCCAACAACATTTTTAATGTCTGTGTTTTTCAGAATCCCATCAGTTGTAAATACGGTTCCAGTAGTTCATATGGGAAGGTTTGGGGTTTCTAATGAGATGTAACAAAATGCCATAATAAAAGGACTCCAGCCTAGGTATTTAGCTTGGCTATAGTGCTTATAGAATGCTAAGCCTCTCGTTTCTGTAACAAAAATCATCTTCAAATAGTAAACGGACCACATTCCAAATGTTTATTAAGCGTGATTCTAAATATCTGAAATTGTCTTTTGAGAAACAAATGTTGTGATCCTTAAATGCACCCATGAGCTGCTGCAAGCGAAATACAGATCCAGCAATGTAACCAACAGACCACATTTCTGCTTTGTGTGCTCTCATGCCAAGCAGGCTCTGCATTTAGCTTGTAAGAAAGAGGAAGAGAGATTAGGACATGTAAGTTTGGTTACTACCTTAGTGATTTGAATCTTTCAGCAAAAGATATGTAAGGGCAGAGAGTGAGAGTTTTCCAGTTTCCTACAAGATGATGAAGCTGTTTTAATAGTGGATACATTAAAAGATTTTTGTTTTTTGGAGCTAGTAATGCTCCAAACACCAGTACTAAAGACCTGTTGTGAAAATAGCAAGCAATGATGAGATGTGGACATACTAAAACTCATGAATGGTAGCTCTTAAATACTACGGAGAATCTAATTGTTCTCCTGGAATGGCAGTGAAATTCTTGTTCATGTCTCTGGATGTCTTGGATATTCCACAATAACATGTATGGATGAATTTTCAATTGTTATTCCTTATTTTTGCTGAAATTCCAGCAAAATTCTTGTTCATGTCTCTGGATGTTCCTAATGCTCCAAGATGAATTTTTGTCTGCACTTCTAATTCTGTTGTTGGTCATGGAGTTGTCATTTCAGTTTAATGTTAATATGGAAAGCTGTCTCAGTAAATGAGCCAAAAAAAAAAAAGTATTTAATTCAAGTCCAATTAGCATATATAGAGTTAATGAATAACAAAAACGCTCATTCCTTAAGGATTTGTCCCCTGTTCCTGCAGGTAAATAATCTGACTGGATGTAAAACAGAAAAATCTCAAAGGAAAAAGTGCCTTTTTGACACAGGATATCATGACGCTGATGACAAACCAGCTTGGCTTGGCTTTGTCCTTTTACCAATCTAAACACAATAGGGAGTGATCATTGGATTGCAGAGTGTTGTATCTGTCATTACTCATATATTTGGACAACCCTGCCCGGAAAGTGCTCCCATTTTCCTTTCCTATCCTTTTTGTAGGTAATTGTCACCATTAAAATAAGTCCTCCGTTGTTTTTTCTTATTTCTGGTTGCAAGAGCTTAATTCACAGACATTCTTTCTAACATCCCTGTAGCTGCACGTACATATTTTATAAATAGACCTCTAATTACTGTTGCTGCATGATTGCTGTCTGATCTGCCAAGCCTGCAGAACAGATGCGTTGGTAATTCTGCATTCACTCCGTTGTTTGCACAAAAGGAAAAGGAGTGGGTAAGGTGCCTGGCAGCGAGGACTGGGAGCACTGTTCTCAGTGCTGGGACTTTTTTGGATCATTGTGTGTTAGAGCTGAATGGTTTAGGGCATGTAGAGCCACACGGGGTCTGCCAGCACTGTACACAAGGACATGCTTTAGAGATTTGTTCACCTGCATGAGATGGAGTAGGCAAAGCGTCAATATTTGCTGTTGCCTCTTTGCTCCCTGTAGAGAGGTTAGAAAGTGGTATTTTAAGACATCATTTCAATGTTTCTTTCAAAATATAAAAGCCTGGGACCCAGAATTTCCTGCAGCTGGGGATGTATTTCTGCACACTTCTTGATCTCTTCTGAATACAGAATTTTCCATGAGATGGGGTAACAAATGGGAAATTGTGGCTGTGAGCATGTCTGTATGTAACATGTCCACCTTGCTCGTGTCGAGCAATGGTGAACCAGTGAGGACATACACATCATATTTCAGCTATTCTGGATGTAATTTACTCTCTTTGCATGTGAATAACACCTGCTACTAGCAAGTCATAGCAGAAGTGCTTTCATGGTGTGTGCTGTATGGATGTGTGTTGCACAGCCCTGGTTAACTTCTGCGATGACAGAACAGCACCTCCCATCGTGACCCACTGTCACTTTGGCACTGAGTAATACACACAGTGACTCCAGCGAATCCTGAGCCCACTGTTCCTATTCTGCCCTTTTTATTCTTGTTTTGTTCGTGGAGAATCAATAATGATAGCAAGAAGAAGGGCAAATTCATATTCCATTCAACAGAAAGAAGGGAGAGTTTATCCCAGGGCACACTCAAAGACTACAAAATCAGAAAAATATGCGTTGCCATAAATACACTTTGCTGAGGTTCCCTTTTTTTTTTTTCCTTCTCTGAACAACAGAATGAGAGAGCTGAAGCCGACACCACGATAAGATGCTGGGGACCAAAACCAGACAGATGTGCCATTGCGTGCGCTGTCTCCAGGGTTAAAAAAGAACCTTCAAATGCGTAAGCACACTGAATCTTAGGATTAGCACTGAATTATTCATTGGGAAATGGAAGATGTTGATTCAGAAATACCACAGGAGCACAAATGTCATGCATCCTTCTCTGGGGATCCTGGAAATGTGGTTCTTCAGGAAACCAATGACTGAGACGTAGGAATGTACACAAATGTAGAACAAAGCGTGATTCACCAGTGAGGAAATATTGTGGCAAATCTGCCTATTTTCCTAAAAAAAAAAAAAAAAAAAAANAAGTCACAGATTAAAATTCTCTGGCCAAATTTCCTGGAACTTAATTAGAGCGTGCTGATTTCCTTTTTTTTTTTTTTTTGTTCCTTTAAAGGATATTTTCGTTGAATGTTGACCTAATGCCAACTATTTACACGCACTGTGACGATATTTGTGCTACAGTCCATCAGCTGTTTTAATGTTCTCTTGGATCTTTCTAAGAAAACACATTTGAGTAGTAACATCAGAGAGGTGCACACCTACCCAGTATCATGCTGTGAAGTAAGGTGAAAACTTTCTCAAGTGATGTCTGCTTTCCTATTTTGCCTTCATTATGACCAAAAAAAGCTCACTGTAGTTGGATAGCATCAAGACTCTGAGACGAGCGGTGCTGACTGTGTTGTGATTCATTTAAGGGGGAATGGTTTTAAACTGAGACAGGGGAGGTTAAGGTTAGATGTTAGGAGGAAGTTCTTCACACAGAGGGTGGTGACGCACTGGAACAGGTTGCCCAAGGAGGATGTGGGTGCCCTGTCCCTGGAGGCATTCAAGACCAGGCTGGACCTGGCTCTGGGCAGCCTGGTCTGGTGGTTGGCGACCCTGCACTCAGCAGAGGGATTGAAACTCGATGATCTTTGAGGTCCTTTTCAACCCAGGCCATTCTGTGATTCTATGATTCATAGGTCTTGAAAGTTAAGAGAGTGTTTTCAAAATCTCCTGATGACATAATGTCATTTATGTTCTCACAGCTTTGATAAAATAGGGCTTAAACATTGTTTATTTGCCTTTAATGCAACAATCCCGTGTGTGACAGTTAGTTAAAACTGCAGCAGTCCCTGAAAATAGGTAAGTCCCACAGTAATTGGCACAGTTGTTCAAAGGAATACAAAAACATGCAAGTGGCAAAATAAAGTGCACTGGGCTGCTTTACTAAGTCAGGTTTATGTACAGTAAAATAATGCTCAAAGGCTTTTTATCTTTTTTTAAAAAAAAGCACTATACCATTTCATGGGAACCTGATGTGGAGTGTCATGACGGGGTTGAATTTCATTGTAGAGACATAAAGGAGGATGTGTTTGTGGATAGGTGACTGCCGCGTCCCCTCTGTGTTAGCTCTCCCTGCCATTCTGCTCATGGCCATCTTTCTCTTAGTGGTCCTTTCCTTTTGCACGCTCATTTCTTTCACATGCATTGCCTGCCTTGTTTACTTCACTGCTGAATTTCGTTGAGAGCTGTTTGTTATAGGAGTTGCCACCTGCTTACTCCGTGCTGTTTGCAAGGACATCTGATTTGCATGCAGCTGCTGGAACTTCTGTGGTTTCTGAATTCTGCAGTAGTCAAATTGGAAACAAATCACTTCGTTCTGGGCTGTGGCAGCACTACAGTTAAAATTATCTTGGAACAAAGAAGTACCGTTAAAGCATGCCCTATGATTTTTACATATTTACAAATGTGTTGTCCTGTTCTCTGATTAATGTGCAGAATATTACAGCAACTGAAATATCAAAGTGAATTGCTCACTGGGAAGGGTATATTTTCACTTTCTTCTATGGAGCTTTAGTATTTTGTGTTAAAACATCATGTTTACGAGCACTGCTCTTAGTCGTTGTACAATGATAGGTAGATAACCGCTGACCTGAACTTTGTACTGCCGTCAAACAAGCTGAATATCTAACAGTCTAAACAATGAAACGTGTTTTCCTCTCCTGCAAAATTAGTCAGTTAAACATAAAAAGTACATTACATTCATTGAGGGTTCTCTTTGTAAATAACGGATCCTTTTCTCAGTGTGTTCAGTGCCACGCATAGGTGGCACATTTACTGAAGGTGATGGGGCAGGCGGGTCAGCCTGTGACCTTCCTAGTGATATTTTAATTAAGGGAAATGTGAAAACAACTGGTAAGCTGCAGCCAGATGGGCACAAGAGGCCTCTGAGTGGCTGAACACTGGGTGTCCTGAATCTGTTGATGATGGCCCATCGTCTCCGTTTCCCAGCTGTCAATTCAGACAAACTCGTTGGCTGATGAATCACAGGGTAAAAACCCTCTCAGCTCTAGGACAGCTCTACCAGCGCATTTACATTCAATGCTGTAAGGAGGATGTGTTTGTGGATAGGTGACTGCCGCGTCCCCTCTGTGTTAGATTTCCCTGCCATTCTGCTCATGGCCATCTTCATGGTCATCTTCATCTCATCCTTCAGGATAGAGAGTGCAAGGTCTCGCCACCTGGCACAGATGTAGTGGGTGTTCGCTGCACTTAGCTGCATATACCCTCGTGCTTACGAATATATATGCGTATTTAGATTTATTGATGCTAAGAAATAATTTAGAAGTTCTATGCAGAGAAAATTGTTTCTTTCCTACACTGGATAGTCATAACTGAAGGCTCTCCGGTGACGTATGGAAGGGTGTATATATATGAATGCTACAGAAATTGCTAAATCACTGTTCTTTCTCATTTTTGTTATGCTGCCCTTGTGAAACAGCTCTGAAGACAAGGTTGGATATCTCTTTCCCATACCTTTTTAAACAACTTGTTTATAATAACGAACCCAAACTTCTACTGAGCTTTTGGCTGTCTTGTTTTGTCTAGATGTACCACGAAGACCCAATGCATTCGCCGTGGATGCACGACTCCTTGCACGTCTTCTGCGCCATCAGCGGCACATCCAGCAATGGAACTTACTGCTCGCTCAGACCCACTGCTGAAATATAAACGTATCGGTGACATTCTACAGAGCTTTCTCAGGAATCTTTGGGACTGTGTAAAGGATTTTTAAAAATCCACGATGAGCAGAGATTTGGGTTTTTTCCTCCCCCTTGAGTTTATCGTGCTTTCAGATGGGGTGCTTGCTTCTTTTGCTGAGCAACATGGAAAGTGCCTGGACATTGCACCACTGTGCTTGTTTTCTACTTTTTTTTTTTTTAAAGATAAGTCTGTAACCGGACACAGAAAGGCAGTTACCCAAGTATGCATTGAATTGCAGAACAATGAATTGAAATGATAATGGTACTATGTAAAGTTGTACAATGGGATATAATAAAATGTAAAACTACTCTGTAAATAGAAGGAGCATAGAGTATATAGACATTAGCACTGTATCATATTTGCTGCTAAAAGCTTTCTTGGGCAGGGGACGCGAAGGAGAAATTGTAGTCACTAGTAAGAGATCTTCCCCTTCTAGAAAGTGACCTGGGCCCCAGATGCCCCAATTGCACTTGCACGATGAGAGTAAACTTGCCCTGGTCTGGAATAACTAAAACCTAATTCAGAAATGATAATTGTCAACATCCTCTGGGCACGTGGTTGTAAAGTAGTCTCCGCGAGAGCTGGATTTACTCCAGCTGGTTTGAATTCTGACTAACTTTTCACATCTGTGAAAGGATGGATGCAAGGCACTAAGGACAGCCCGAGAAATTTGTCATTTGATTCCAGTTTATCCTCTTCATCATTCACGGTCTCACACGAATATAAACTCTGAGGACACCTGAAAGTGAGCTGGGAATTATAACGTTCCAATAAAATTCTTATCATCTGTGAGATGTGCTTTTTAACCAAGTGCAGTGCACTGAAATGAAATAGCTCATACCTAACTGGTCTTAACATCACGTGACGTGCACGGTCCCTCCCATGAAGCAAATCTGTTTTCTGAAAACATGTTATTTTTGTCCAACAGGTGTTGGAGAAAATGTATTTGCCATCATTCTTTTACTCCTTTTTCCCCTCCCCACAGCTTTGATACATTGGCTCTGTCTCCTTCAGTAAGATGCTTAGGGAAGGAGAAAACATATCAGGAATTCTTTTACCCAACAACATTTTTAATGTCTGTGTTTTTCAGAATCCCATCAGTTGTAAATACGGTTCCAGTAGTTCATATGGGAAGGTTTGGGGTTTCTAATGAGATGTAACAAAATGCCATAATAAAAGGACTCCAGCCTAGGTATTTAGCTTGGCTATAGTGCTTATAGAATGCTAAGCCTCTCGTTTCTGTAACAAAAATCATCTTCAAATAGTAAACGGACCACATTCCAAATGTTTATTAAGCGTGATTCTAAATATCTGAAATTGTCTTTTGAGAAACAAATGTTGTGATCCTTAAATGCACCCATGAGCTGCTGCAAGCGAAATACAGATCCAGCAATGTAACCAACAGACCACATTTCTGCTTTGTGTGCTCTCATGCCAAGCAGGCTCTGCATTTAGCTTGTAAGAAAGAGGAAGAGAGATTAGGACATGTAAGTTTGGTTACTACCTTAGTGATTTGAATCTTTCAGCAAAAGATATGTAAGGGCAGAGAGTGAGAGTTTTCCAGTTTCCTACAAGATGATGAAGCTGTTTTAATAGTGGATACATTAAAAGATTTTTGTTTTTTGGAGCTAGTAATGCTCCAAACACCAGTACTAAAGACCTGTTGTGAAAATAGCAAGCAATGATGAGATGTGGACATACTAAAACTCATGAATGGTAGCTCTTAAATACTACGGAGAATCTAATTGTTCTCCTGGAATGGCAGTGAAATTCTTGTTCATGTCTCTGGATGTCTTGGATATTCCACAATAACATGTATGGATGAATTTTCAATTGTTATTCCTTATTTTTGCTGAAATTCCAGCAAAATTCTTGTTCATGTCTCTGGATGTTCCTAATGCTCCAAGATGAATTTTTGTCTGCACTTCTAATTCTGTTGTTGGTCATGGAGTTGTCATTTCAGTTTAATGTTAATATGGAAAGCTGTCTCAGTAAATGAGCCAAAAAAAAAAAAGTATTTAATTCAAGTCCAATTAGCATATATAGAGTTAATGAATAACAAAAACGCTCATTCCTTAAGGATTTGTCCCCTGTTCCTGCAGGTAAATAATCTGACTGGATGTAAAACAGAAAAATCTCAAAGGAAAAAGTGCCTTTTTGACACAGGATATCATGACGCTGATGACAAACCAGCTTGGCTTGGCTTTGTCCTTTTACCAATCTAAACACAATAGGGAGTGATCATTGGATTGCAGAGTGTTGTATCTGTCATTACTCATATATTTGGACAACCCTGCCCGGAAAGTGCTCCCATTTTCCTTTCCTATCCTTTTTGTAGGTAATTGTCACCATTAAAATAAGTCCTCCGTTGTTTTTTCTTATTTCTGGTTGCAAGAGCTTAATTCACAGACATTCTTTCTAACATCCCTGTAGCTGCACGTACATATTTTATAAATAGACCTCTAATTACTGTTGCTGCATGATTGCTGTCTGATCTGCCAAGCCTGCAGAACAGATGCGTTGGTAATTCTGCATTCACTCCGTTGTTTGCACAAAAGGAAAAGGAGTGGGTAAGGTGCCTGGCAGCGAGGACTGGGAGCACTGTTCTCAGTGCTGGGACTTTTTTGGATCATTGTGTGTTAGAGCTGAATGGTTTAGGGCATGTAGAGCCACACGGGGTCTGCCAGCACTGTACACAAGGACATGCTTTAGAGATTTGTTCACCTGCATGAGATGGAGTAGGCAAAGCGTCAATATTTGCTGTTGCCTCTTTGCTCCCTGTAGAGAGGTTAGAAAGTGGTATTTTAAGACATCATTTCAATGTTTCTTTCAAAATATAAAAGCCTGGGACCCAGAATTTCCTGCAGCTGGGGATGTATTTCTGCACACTTCTTGATCTCTTCTGAATACAGAATTTTCCATGAGATGGGGTAACAAATGGGAAATTGTGGCTGTGAGCATGTCTGTATGTAACATGTCCACCTTGCTCGTGTCGAGCAATGGTGAACCAGTGAGGACATACACATCATATTTCAGCTATTCTGGATGTAATTTACTCTCTTTGCATGTGAATAACACCTGCTACTAGCAAGTCATAGCAGAAGTGCTTTCATGGTGTGTGCTGTATGGATGTGTGTTGCACAGCCCTGGTTAACTTCTGCGATGACAGAACAGCACCTCCCATCGTGACCCACTGTCACTTTGGCACTGAGTAATACACACAGTGACTCCAGCGAATCCTGAGCCCACTGTTCCTATTCTGCCCTTTTTATTCTTGTTTTGTTCGTGGAGAATCAATAATGATAGCAAGAAGAAGGGCAAATTCATATTCCATTCAACAGAAAGAAGGGAGAGTTTATCCCAGGGCACACTCAAAGACTACAAAATCAGAAAAATATGCGTTGCCATAAATACACTTTGCTGAGGTTCCCTTTTTTTTTTTTCCTTCTCTGAACAACAGAATGAGAGAGCTGAAGCCGACACCACGATAAGATGCTGGGGACCAAAACCAGACAGATGTGCCATTGCGTGCGCTGTCTCCAGGGTTAAAAAAGAACCTTCAAATGCGTAAGCACACTGAATCTTAGGATTAGCACTGAATTATTCATTGGGAAATGGAAGATGTTGATTCAGAAATACCACAGGAGCACAAATGTCATGCATCCTTCTCTGGGGATCCTGGAAATGTGGTTCTTCAGGAAACCAATGACTGAGACGTAGGAATGTACACAAATGTAGAACAAAGCGTGATTCACCAGTGAGGAAATATTGTGGCAAATCTGCCTATTTTCCTAAAAAAAAAAAAAAAAAAAAAACCTGTTCATTAATTCACAATCGGGTTTTTGCTGTGCTGTGTAGTTCCAGTTCTCAAACCCAGACTTGTGCTCCTTGGGAACACATCTCCGGTCGCTCTGCTCCCACTGACTCAGCTGATGGGTAGGTTCAGTTGCCAGGCTATAATAAATATTCCAACCCAGGCAGTTGTAACAGCTATAATGTGATGCAATGGAAGTCAGTAACAGCACTGCTATCCACCTCATTACTACTGCTGCTTCTGCTGCTCTCCTGTACAGGGTTCTTGCAAGTCTTGGCAAGACAGCTGCAGAATCAGGTTCATTCCCACTTCTGTTTGGGAACAATGGAAGGTGAAGGAGTCACTCCCTTGCCAAATACATAGGTGAATTAAACAGACCTTGGTATTTAGGGAACGGAGCAGAAAAGCTGATGCATACATTTGCAGTACCAACATATTGGAGAGGGATACAATTTTTTGCACAAGACGTTTGGTTCCACGTCTACCCAAAAGGGCTCTTCAAGGGACTTAGATTTTATTCCACATCATTTCTGGATTCCAGAGATGCTGGGTAGCAGCTCACGGACAGCTTGCAGAGTTATGAGCACAAGTACTCCAAAACTCTTGGCCTGCCCCAACAAATACTGAGGTCAAAAAGGGAGAGGCCCTCTGAGTCAGAGCGGGTTTTTTCACCTCGTGTTTTTGGATATTTGTGCTTCTGATCCAACTGTATTCTAATCAACCTAGCTCTTTTTTGAATTGACCCCATCCTTCTTTTGAAGAGCCTGTAATGACATCAGCTGAGATCTGAAGCGTCCGCAGAAGCTGCTGCAAGATCCGAAATGACAAAGGAAGAACTCTGTGATTGACGTGGGGCAAACGAAGACTTCTGCTCCCAGAAAGGACATTCCCCCCCTGCCCCACGCTGCTCATCACTGCTGCTTCTTCTTGCACCCAGTCACCATGCAGTCACACCATGCCATGCGTCTCATTCATTTGTTAACCTGATTTAGAGAAAATGTGCAGGGAAAAAGAAAGAGAGAAAGAAAATAAAGAAAATAAAGAGAGAAAGAGAGAAAGAAAGAGAGAAAGAGAGAAAGGAAGAGAGAAAGAGAGAAAGAGAGAAAGAGAGAAAGAGAGAAAGA